>NC_089788.1:39113704-39413704 GCF_040412425.1 Macrobrachium rosenbergii
TACCTGTGAGGAAAGAGAATAACATGAAATGAAAAAAAAAAATAATAAAATATATGTAACATAAAAGGAACAATGCCATCAAATTGTACCGAGGGCACATGCGCACAGGTTGAGTAAAAGATCCAGCCAGCCTCTCATGCGATCAGTGTCATTGTGGACTTCAAAGGTAGAGCACTAGTACGATCTGATTCACGGAGGTAAGGCCCAGTGAGAAATGTATGACTCTATTTTATTAATTTCTTTATAGACAACACTAATGAGCCTCACCAGCGTGATTGATTGATTAATAGTGGGTTATCCAGCGTCACAACTACCAGGGTCACCCGGCGCCGAATACTAATGTGATCTTTTCACTTTTACATAGTATATTATAAAAATCCAAAATTAAAATTCTGCTAAACAGAACTACATACCAAATTTTATTAAAAAAACAAAAAGAAAACTAAAATAAATAAATAAATATATATTTAAAATTCTGTAAAAGAACTATTAATAAATTTGATCCGATAAACAGTATAACTTAAGAAAAAAACATATATATATATATATATATATACAGTACGGCTGTCAAATATATTTGAGAAGACCAGCTTCTTTGATAAAAGAGATAACATTATTAATACATACTTTCTCTCAACAGTTTTGCCGTATTATAATTACCACCTGCTTCACTGCTATTTGATAAAAAAAGATTCCTAAGTTCCACCAGAATGGGACACTCCTCAATAGCAAATGCCTAACAGTCAGTGAACCAAGCAATTGTCACAGAAGGGCTCATTCTCCCCCATTCATACAAAGCCGTGAGTTAGTTAAACGTGTATGGCCAATAAGTAATCTACACAATACAACCTCCACTTCCTTGGCATTAGGTCCTGTATTTCCAAGGTGTATCTGACTAGTGGTTCTTTCATTTTATTGGGGCCTACTCTGTCCCACTGAGGTGCCTCAATTGCTGGATTTCCATATATTATGAATGCACCACGATATCAGAACAGGACATTTTCTGGGCCATGTCAATTTTATTGCTGCTAATTTGGCTAACTGGATCTGCCTTTCATTTCCTGATATGTTCACATGGCAGGAACCCAACAAAAAGAAACACTTCCTCTACAATGAATTTGCAAGAAGATCACTGCAAGATCTTCAGCTTTTAAAGGGATAGTCAGTGTTAAAGACTTCCAGGGACTCTAGAACTTTTAAGTCACAAAATATTGTGTAGCTAGACACTGGGGTGTTGCAATATGTTCCAGTGCTACTAAGATGCCTTGACTCAGCTATTCTAAGTTTGAAACAACTGAAGGAAGCCTTACCTCTTCGGTCTAAAAAAGATTCACTAAAAACTCCATAACCAACGCCAGCATTGGATTTGGAACCATTGGTAAATAAATCTTGCATCATATATCTGAAGCATGCTCTAAAATATTGCCCTGTTTTCTCATCAGATTTATCCTTTTTGCTCCACTGGAAGTACCTGCAGAATTTCACAGCATGTGGCAGACGGAGTAATGGGATACTACTGAAGTATGGGATTTTCAATATTTGTATCCTCTAAAATCTTTTTTAATTCTATAGCTAAAAGGAGTAGGATACCTTGGATGATTTTCATAAACTATTAAAAATATTTCTGTTTGCCACAATAAATACCCAGAGATTTGAGTCTTTTATCTAGATATCAAATGTATTAACTGACGATAGAGTTCAAGGGTATTTCTCCTGCATCAACAGGCAAACTAGATATTGGTGATGAAGCGAAGAGCTCCTGTGCTTCTCTGAATACCTGAATAGTGAACAGTCCCTAAGAATTTTAAGTTAGATGGAGAGGCTGAAGAATATACTTCACAACCGTATGACAGCTTTGATAAGATTAAGGTTTGTGAAGCTAGTATAAAAAGATTTCCTACTAGCTCCCCAGCTTCAGTATGAGACAGCACCTTCAAGATGTGTAGAGCTTCGGCACTGCTTTGATATGTTTGATATGGGGGACCCAAGTCATTCTGCTGTCAAGCTGACCTAAGAAACGTGCTTGATACACATGTAAGTTCTATGGCCATACAAGCAGGGTCTGGATCGGGATGTACTCCCCTAATCCGGCAGAGGTGGACGGCAGTAGTCTTGCCTGAGATTGGCCTATTTCAGCCCAACTTGTTATTTTGTTTTATGTATTAATTGTAACTTTGCTGTGGATGTATCAGAGTGGCAGCAAAAGATATTGACAGGTCATCCACAAATAACGTCTTTAAGACCTCTTTTGGAATAACAGATGTAACACTGTTTATAGCCAGAGAATAAGTGTACACTGAGAACACTATACCTGAACACAACTTCTTCTTGGCACCTTTCATCTGATACAATGCTGTAACTTTACTTTAAATACGATGTAAAATGATCTGACAAATAAAGTAATTTTCCTCATAGACCACTATTATGCATTGTCTTGAGGTTCATATCTCAAGCAGTATCATATTCTTTTCTATAAAAGCATATCATTGGTATTGTTTGAGTAATCTTCACAGACATAGGTTTCAAATTTGCAGTAAGATATCCAGTGTGGAGTGCATTTTCAAAACCACACTGAGAAGGTGTTGGAATACTATTAGTAACAAATACCATAAACCGCCCATTTACATTTTTCCATTAATTTTACAAACAACCAGTTCAACATAGTGGGGCAGTAACACTGCATGGATCTTTTCCAGGCTTAAGAAATGGTAACATAGTTTGCTTAAATTTATACTGGGAGTAGCTGCTTTCTGTCCATATTCTATTACTATTTGATAATCTTTGATTATAAAAGTTTTGTGTGTGATGTTTAAACATTTCATAAGGAATCTCATCTAGACCAGGGAGCAGTGTTCTTGCTCCTGGCTAAGCAAGTCAAATTCCTTTCAGAAAAAGGCATATTGTAGATTCCTTTTGTTTGGTGAAAGTCACGGACCTCTTCAATTTCTTCCATCATTCTGAAATGATGTCCTGGGGAACTATCTGATTTTTCAGGGCTCGAACGAAGTGTTCAGAAAATATATTACTAACTTCTGGCATCAGTGACATGATTATGTTGCACTAGGACTGGAGGAGGATTGGTTGATTGCCTGATTTTTGTATTCTTTAATCTGCTGACTGGTGTTCTGCTGTGAGGATACATATCCTGCCGCGTTGTCTTCTGGCAGCTTTCGCAGCTTTTTAAGTGTTCTACACTGTTTTATAAGTGATGACATTATCCACAGTGCGATGTCGGCACCTGGTCAGTGATGACCTTGTGGCTCAATGCAGCAATATAATTCTTCTGACCACCATGGAACTGGCCGTCTCCTGAAAGTCCTTTGCGCCAGATTGGTGTTAATAACCAGTATGGAAAGTTCTGGTAGATCAATGGCATCCATCTACACTTGGAAATCTTTGGCATCCCCTTCAACTCCCGCTCATATCTTTGAATTTTTCCAATTTGCTTTCTCTAAGCACCATTGGCTTAGTGATCTTGGGCTAAATTGGACCATCATTGGTGCTGATTATAATTGGGGAATGGTCACTGAGTATGCCAGTCAGCACTTGTTCTCCAACTAAATCAACACTGCAGTTAGAGCTACAAATTGAAAGGTCAATGCAGAACAGTACCAGTCTGAATGTGATAATGGTAGGTTCTCCAGTATTAAAGAAATTCTATCTTTATTTTCTACGATAGATGCCATCATATTCCTTTTGGTTTGATGTTACATCTCCCCACAATGGATAATATGCTGTTGAAGTGCGAGAAAAATGGCTCTGTTGGCTGCCACATTAAGAGTATTAAGTCCTCTCGGGAGACATGACTATTGGGTGGAATGTAAGGAACATATAATTATGTACTTCTTAAATTAATCCGTACAGCCACAGCTTGAAGTGGAGTGTTTAGTTTTACTTTGTAGTATTGGAGTATCTCGACGGATATAGATGGGGATCCACATTGATTTCCCACTTCCAAATCAAATTCAGTTCTAAAGTGAACATATTTCCTAGGACTAGGTAGCCACCTAGCATGGTCTCTTGCAAACATACCCCAACAGAAATATATGAGCAAGAAAGCACACTTCCTAATACTATGCTCAGGTCCTGACAGTTCCACTGAATTATGGGTAATTTATTTCTGTCTGGGACCATCAATATGGTTCCTTTACCAAAACTGGGAAGAGTTCTTTTTCTGCTTAGGAGGGCAATTTGTGGTGATTTGGCTTCTTGAGAATAACTACCTTGAAAGAGCCAACATCCTTTCCTTCAATGTCTTGACACTGAGGTTCTTTAGTTTCTTTTCTCTCTGTCTCAATCGAGACAGAGGCATGATGTTCCCTAAAGGGCCTCCTCACTTTGTCTTGCTATTGCAGCGGTAGCCAGCTCTGCCTTTAAAGAGGCAGAAGCACCAGCAAGGACTGGCGCTGGGGGACCAGCATCTGCTGGTTTGTCCTCAAGAGGAGTTGGCACCAACAGAAGCTGGCACCAGGCCAGCAGGTGTAACCCCGCCTCCAAGAGGCAGATGGTGGAGGGTGTGTCTCAGCGGCCTTCAAAATTTTCTTAGCTCTAAGTTGACGTCTTCCTTGTTGGTTCTACTGAACCTTGTACATTACCATCATCAATATATTCTGATGAATCTGTTAGGCGTCTTTTCAGCGATTCTTTTTTTTTACTCTACCTTTGTGCTTCTTATTTTCGTTAGTTTATTTGTCTCTTTCTGTTGGTTTCTAAGTTTTGCTACTACTGAGGCAAAACTTAGACCAGGTCTTACAATCTTAGCTTTTGCTCTCTCTCTTGCTTCATAAAGTTATCTTTCCGTCACTCTTAATGCCTGAATTTCTTTTCAAATAAATATATATCACACTGTTGAGATGATGATGCATGTCCCTCACCACAATGAACACATTTAGGTTCCCTTGTGCACGTACCATGCTCATCATCTCCCACAGTTGACGTTCTAGCTCCTGAAAGTTTTCTTGTATTTTGACCGGCGTCTGAAGGATGTGTGTCGAAACGTTAACCAATGGAAACACCTTCAGGCCTTGGGATGTACTGTTTTATTTTGTATCTATGCCAGGCTGCAGAGACATACTCTGGGAGTCTTAGCGTATTGAATGTCAATATCAAGGTAGGTTGAGGTATCCGATCTCTATCCACCTTCTTTGTGATCCTGTTCACCTTAGTTACACCCTGATCTTTCAATTCATTTGAAAGTTTCTTTCTCAGAAACCCATTAGCTGAGGGCATAAATCAAACCCTTGCTGCAGTTCAAGCGGCTGGGTGGGAGTGCACTCCACCATGTAACTCCCGCAAGGGTCAAACCTAGCGCTCATCAACTTCATGCTTTCTCTGGGAGATACTCTCTACCAGGAGCATATTACTGTTCTGAGGGGGGATAATGCAGTTTGTCTGCCACAGCATTTTACAATTTCCTGTTTACCTCAAAAATATCAATATTGTCACCCATTAAACACAGAATTTAGATATTTTCATATGAGCTGGGTACAAAGACCCCAGGAACTATTTCACTTCTTGCTTTTCTTTATTGCAAATGGTTTGGTGTGACAATACTGGAACCAGATGCTTTGTTGGGGATTCCTGGCTGTATTCCTTCTTGCACAGCATTGGGTCGTCAACCGTGTCTGATTGTCATTTGGCCCAGGGGTACTAATTTCAACATGGGGACCTTCCATGAAAAAACTGGTGGAAAAAAAAAAAAGCTGCTGGTGAACACTGAAGAGGCACCATTGACTTTTCATGGGGCATTTCCATTGAAGAAAATGAGGAAAACTGACGGGACTTGTCCCCTTAATGATTAGGTTCGGTAATGATTACATAGTACTGCTAATTTTCTTCGTACTAAAGCATCGTACGTATGCAGTGCACGTGTTTGTTATCCACGACGGTTTTGAGTGAAATTCAGCATTACAATTTTTGTTCACAAATAAAATGAGTTTACTCCTTCGTTTCGAACTTTACTGGTGTGTCAAAGAGGAAACTCCGGTGGGAAAACTTTCTAAGTTAGCAAGTTTTCAAGTTTCACTTTCAGATTACATAGCTGTGATGATTTCTCACTTTTTGCAGATTGCATAATCAAATTATTTACTGCTATTGTCTGTATGGCAATATTGTTTTCATAAGTGGCATTAACTTACAGCAAAAAAATCACATAGTGGTCACAGAATGACGCAAAAGCCAAAGGAAAATCTTTAAAGCATAGTTCGTTATCAAGGATACTTAAGAAAATATAAAAAACTCTAATGAATATATATATATATATATATATATATATATATATATATATATATATATATATATATATATACATATGTATATATAATAATTATATATATATATCCTAGAGATTTTTGTGTATTCTGAACTATTCTTGATAACGGCCTATGCTTATGTGTTATAATACTTTACTTATTAAAGAAACTTCTCAGTCTTTGTTGTCCGTTTATAAATAATAGTTATAAATGGGATGGATTTTCCTGCTCTATATATATATATATATATATATATATATATATATATATATATATATATATATATATATGTGTGTGTGTGTGTGTGTGTGTGTGTGTGTGTGTGTGTATGTATATCAAACCAAACAGTGAAAAATTCCAGAAATGTGAATCTGAGTTTTTTTTTTTTTTTGCAAAACAATTCCGGTTATTTTCAGGTCCGTCCGATATTTGAGATGCTGAACAAAATCGTTGTAGGAGGTGAGTCATTGAGGGGTTTAAGGATGCAAATCCTGAAGCTCTCTCTCTCTCTCTCACACACACATGCACACACACACACACAAACACACACACACACAGATAGCTAATCAATTATTGCTTGTGAAGATTCCCTTAAATATTGTCGATCTGAATACATGTCTCTGACATGTATTCAGATCTGGTCGTTAGCAGCTCGTGAATGGCTCCAATTCCCAGCTTATAATATGTACTCCTATAGGTCTAAGATGTAGATGAGCTACAGTCTCTCTCACTCTCTGCCGATTTCCCTTTAATCTGTCCAACTGTGCATTATTCTTATGTTACACCAGCGGCCTCTGACCTATATTTGTCTCCTGATACGATATTCTGTGACTCCAACTCTTTCATCTTAAAATATATATACTTGTGCAAACGAAATTGGTAAGTAGGTTATTCGGTGTTTAAAGATGCAGATCCTCTCTCTCTCTCTCTCTCTCTCTCTCTCTCTCTCTCTCTCTCTCCTCTCTCTCTCTCTCTCTCTCTCTCTTTGCCTCGCGCTCTCCCTGGATGATTCTCAAAGAACTTCTCTTCCTCTCTTTCCCTTGGAATAGCTCCCAAAAACCACTTTCTCTCTTCCTCCCGGTCGCCTGGAAGAGCTCTGAGAACTTAATCTCTCTCTCCCCCTCTCTCTCTCCTGGAAATAGCGATGAAGAGCTTGCAACTAGGCATGTTTTTCAAGTTGCCTTGTTATCGCAAAAAAAAAAAAAAAAAAATTACATACACTGTTATTCATAATATATTTTGATTATATACGACTAAACCGATTGATGTGCAAGTTTTTATATACTTTTCTTTTATTAAAGAGACTTCTCAGTCTATGTTGTCCGTTTATAAGATACTAATTATATAAGTAATTGGATTTTTGATATATATATGTATATATATATATATATATATATATATATATATATATATATATATATATATATATATATATATATATATATATATATATATACTGCATATATATATTTATGATTTTAATTTTGTGGGGTGTGAGAGACTCCATTTCATGACCGTAGCCTTTGCTGAAATGCTTTCGTTAATTTTTGTATCTCGGCGTTTTAATCGAGTAAGCCTTTGTTTGATAGACAGAGAGAGTGGGGTGTGAAAGAAAACGTGCTGACCCAGTGCTGGCCATTGCTACCGGAGAATCCTAAGAGATGTAAGATGATATGATATTGTTCTTAAAACAGATGTAGTTCTTAAAACAGATGTAGAAGGAGGTTATGACCCTATGTGACCTTGTTTTAGGGCATAATAGTTGGTGGCAGCGTAACAGACAAGAACAGATAGTCAAATAGATAAAATAGATAGGTGATAGGTTAAGCTTCCGAAGAGACATATCTTATTAGTAGTTGTTATACTGAATGGATTATGTTCCTCGTTGGGATAGTGGGTTCGATTCTCTGACCGGTCAAGGAAGAATAGGAGGAATTTATTACTGACAGAAATTTATTTCTTGCTATAATGTGGTTCGGATTCCACAATAAGCTGTAGGTCCCGTTGCTAGGTAACCAATTGATTCTTAGCCAAGTAAAATAAATCTAATCCTTCGTGCCAGCCCTAGGAGAGCTGTTAATCAGCTGAGTGGTCTGGTTAAACTAAGGTATACTTTTTTGGGGGGGGATGGCTTATAGAGGTTGGTGGCAGTGGCATCTCAGAATAGGGATTTGATAGTTCAGCAATTCGGTTTAGGGCGAGTTTGTGAAATGCACTCTGCTCAGTCTTTCTCGAGCGCGGGTGCCTGTGTATGTTTAATGATGCGTCACGGGGCGCAAGGTTTTGGTGTGTTTTTAGATATTTCTGGACTTTGGTTTATCTTGGTGAATGTATAGGGAAGAGGATCCTGTGCGCAGTATGTATAACTGCGGTATGCTGACCGCTTGTGTGTGATAAAACACACGAAAACGGAAAGTGCATTTCTGTGTTTCTCTCTCTTTCTCTTTGGTGGAATAGTATTTCGCATCGTGGCTGTCAAGCAGGGATGGATGGATATGATATTTAGGGCAAGCCCAGGCACTGGGAGCTGAAGGCCATTCAGCGCCGTAATGGAGAAAATAAATTATGTTAAAGTTATGAATTCATGAAGGAAATGATTAATAAATAAATGAAGTAATGCTGATGACCAATAAATAAATTATGAAGTTCCAATGAATCATGTGATATTATATACATAAAATTTAATGTCATTAAATTCTAAGTGATGTAATAAATTATTAAATAAATTAAATATAGTTAAAAATTTTAATACACTTTAAAAAGAGATGATAGCAAAGTATCTGCTTCATCTCTAAAATCTCAGGCAGGGATTTACCCTGAAAATATCTTTCTCTTTGGTTAAAATATCTGGGGCAGACCATAGAATGTACTCCACTGTTAGTGTCTCATCACGGTAGCACACTCCTGGAGAGCTGCTTCCTTCTAAAATAAACTGATGCAGTTAGACAGTGTGCAATCCTTAATCTGGTTAAAATAACCTCCTATTCGTCTGTCAAGCTGGAATGACAGAAGACCACATATATTATCCCTAATATTTCTATAGTTCTTATTATTGGCAAGAAGAGGAGAAGTCCACCTTTCTTGCCATTTACATAAGCTATAGATCCTAATGGGACCTTACCAGGTCTCGTATGAGGCACTTTTCTAAAAAAGAGGTTTCTGATAAGAGTACTAGCAGCTTTCGCTTCCCTGTCTATATCGTTTCACCCGAATCCCCGTGAAGAGGACCCAACAGAAAGAGACCGATTTACGTCGAGCAATATAAAAAGAAAAAGCCACTCCTGAACTTTTTTGAATTAATGGATGAAAGCTATTAAATTTTTTAATAGCTTCTAAAGTGCTTCTAGAGTCTGAGTATATGACAAAATTAGAGTCACTACTTTGAAAAACTAAATCTAGGGCAGACACTACGGCTGTTAATTCGGCAGTAAATATTGATGCAGAGTCGATGAATTTAGCTGTGTACCAGCTGTATCACCAAGATAACTAACACAACCACCACCACTATCTGACTTTGATCCCATCTGTATAGATCTTTGAGAAAAATTAGTATGGGTAACATCGTGCTCTAGATTTCCCTAATCTCTTCTTCAGTGCAGTCTTTTGTTAAACAGTTCCTTGCATATTGATGCTTCTGGGATAAGCCATGGAGGATTTACAGGATATTCGCCAGGACTTTCTGAGATTTAGATGATTATTCCTAACATCCTCATTCAATTCCAATTTGGAATGGTTTAGAAGCTCTTGGCTGCCAGAAAAACTTCGAGAGTCTGTTTCCTTTAGTGCTTGAAAGGAGGGGATTTTTGGGAGCACTTTTCATTCTAGCCATGTATGCAGCCTAGCTCTTGCCTTCTTAGATCAAGGGAAAATGATCTGTGTCGACATATATGCTTTTCCAACAGGCAAGTTCTAAAAAGCCCTGAACATATTCTCGAAGCCCTTGTGTGTAAAACGTAATTTCTTTTGCTTGGTTTTACAGGCTGAGGAATAAATCTGACAGCCATAGTCTAGCTTAGATCGACACAGAGAGTCATATAGCCTCAGAAGGGATTTCTTATCAGCCCCCCAACTAAATCCACAAACAACCTTTAAAATATTCATAGATTGTTTAACATTAAACTTTAGGGCATTTATGTGGCTAGCCCATGTTAATTTATAGTCAACAGTCATCCCCAAATTTACTTCACTCTCGTAAGGAAGGATGGACCCTTTTAAACTAAGCGTAGAACCTCTTCCACACGCCGGCACCTGGTGAATCTTACTGCAACTGTTTTGGAAGAGGAGAATTTGAAACCATTCTCATCAGCCCACTTAGTAATAGCATTAATAGACCTTTGCAAATGTTTACATATAGACAAGGAATCATATCCCGTGCAGTATATTGCAAGGTCATCGACAAAAAGCAAGCATTTAACAGGGGGTGAGATTTTCTTACACTATTTATTGCCACTGAAAAAGTGTTACGCCAAACGCTTCCTTGAACTCCTTCCTCCTGCATAAAAGGTTGGAAGAAGGAGTTTCCACTCTACTCTAAAAAGTCTGTCTGTTAAAGGATTATATAAACCTGATCATTCTTCCACATATGCCCATCTTGTGCAATTGTTTCATGATGCCAATTCTCCAGGTAGTGTCATATGCTTTCTCCAAGTCAAAAAATATGCCAATGGTCTGACACTGTTTGGCAAATCCTTGCTGGATTTGGTTAGTCAGCCTCAGCAGGGGATCAAGGGTGGAGCGGTTTTTTCTGAAACCAAATTGAAATGGCGATAGTAATCCCTTGGTCTCCAGGTGCCAAATGATCTAACATATTTAACATTTTCTCCCATCTGGCTTACATACACAGCTGGTAAGGCTATTGGTCTATAGCTGGTGGCAGGAAGCATCTTTATTAGACTTTTAGGGACAATTATGGATATTTTCCAGTCCATGCAGGTAAAATTCCAGTTTCCCAATTTTGTTTATAATCTTCAGTAAATATTTTTTGGCATCATCTGGGAGGTGTTTCAGCACTTCATATATGATTGTATCCTCACCTGGAGCTGTGGATTCACTTGAGGAGAGCGCCTCACTAAGTTCTCTTAGGGAAAATTTGTAGTTGTATGGTTCAGATTTTCTGAATCAAACTTTAGACACATTTCACAATTCCTAATTCTTTGAAATTCTGGAGAATAATTGTTAGGGCTGGAAACTTTAGAAAAGTGTTTTCCCTAACTCAGTAGCAACTTCAGTGGGCTCTGTGACTAGAGTGTCATTTATTTTTAATAGAGGTAATGGTGGCGCAACAAATTTTCCACTCAGTTTCCTTATTTTGCGCCACCACTCTTGAGTGGGGTCTTAGGTTTGTCCATTAATATAACAGTAAAGCCAAAATTTTCTTTTGGCTTTCTTATAAACGCCGCTGCTTTGGCTAAAGCACGTTTGTAGATTAATTTAAGACTGGGGGCCACTGGTTTTGCAGAACGTCCAGCAGCATACCACAATCCTTTCTCAAGAATACCACGTCTTATTCCACCAGGGAACTGCAGGTCTACGAGGTTTGCACTTTTTTTGGAATCGGACGCTGGCACTCTTTAAAGTAGATTCAATACTAAAGTAATCCTGGAGGCATCTAGATGAGAATGAAAGGACTCAAACTCCCTATCTAGATTGACACCCATACTGAATTATCCCAGTGCATCCTCTACCTTCCCACTTAGGTAAAACTTCCAGATGGAGCATTCAGGCATATTTCAAATGGATCGAATTGGTGATCACTTCCATTTAAATCTTCATTAACAGACAATTGAAATCAAGGTGGATACTAGTTGAAGAAATACTAAGGTCCAGTGCAGAGAAATGACTATCGTGAATGTTGTGGAAAGTCACTGACCCATTATTATATAGGGTAACATCATTCCTGTCAATAAGGTCTTCGATTAATTTCCCTTTACTATCTAAAAACCGACTTTCCCAAAGGGAGTTGTGGGCATTAAAATCACCTAGCAGAAGTAAAGGAGCTGGAAGTTGGTCAATTAACGACTGAATATCTCCAATGTTAAAATCAAGGTCACAGTGGATGGTATAAGACGATTATTTATCCTCTTTTCCAAAATGAGTGAAATGGCGACAACTAACAGCGTTATGTTGTATTGTGGAGTGCTGTAGAAGTTTATTAATAATAATTGCCTTGCTTTCATGGGCACGTTCACCACTTGGGGATATGATTTAAATATTGAATAATTTAGTCCAGGATTATAAGCAGGAATTGCTAACATTGTTTCCTGTAGGCATATAATCCCTGGACTGAATTCATCTGATAAAACTTTCAGGTCCTCTGTAGGGCTCTGAGACCTTTACAGTTCCACTGAAGGATATCGAGCATGAATGCTAAGGTGGTAAAATGTGCACTTACTCCTTGGAGGGAAATGCTGTTCCTAGAGGGTGGAGTGGGAAATTCTCCTTTATAAGGGATTGTTTTCTTAATCCCTTTTCATCTGAATTGGAGTTCAGGGTCTTTGGTTGATCTTCATATTTTTTATTATGGACCTGGTTCTGTGCACCACTAATCCTATTTGTCTTAGGGCAGTAAGACTGAACTGAATTCAGATGTTTTTTGTTCCTGTGAATCTACTTTTGGAACCACCTTTCTAGGAGAATGTCTTCAAAACACTGAACCCATTTGAAGTTTTATTATAAAGCTATCATTATTTGGGAAGTATTTCTTATGCGCTTCTTAGTAGTTGCAACTGTAATTTTATTAATATTTTTGTTGGTGGCTGTGGCGATTATTGATGGCTCTCTGAACTAGCTCTATCTAATTGGGATTGTTCCTTTAGCTTATTTTTGTTGAAGTATTTACTGAGAACATTTTCCTGAATTATTAGTTGATTTTAGCACCCTTATTTTTGGAGATGAATCGGCAGCTGTCGTAGAGGTGGCATTTATATCGACTTTGGAAGATAAATTTTCTGTGCTTTTGGAAGTACAATTTTTGGTATTGGACTTCAAAGCACTTGTCGACGAAAGTTTCTCACCAGTTTGGAGATTTTCATTATTATTTATAGTTCGAGAAATAGCAGGTTTGTGATATCTACTATCAGACACAGTTATTGGTGGCCTTACATTGCTGGAAGTTTTCATAAGTTTTATTACAGAAGCATACGTACAGTTGGCACTTTTGTTTGTCCCCATTACCGTGCGCTTTGCTTCACTAATGCTGATATATTCGTTATCAGCCACTGCCAACACTTCTTGTTCAAATTTATATCTGGGACAAGCCCTAGAATTTGGAGTGTGATCACCCTTACAAAGAAAACAGTATCGGGCTGCATTGCTATCGTCAAAATTATCGTGCTCTGCAGAGCACACAGGACATCTCTTATTATTATTGCAGAGTTTGAATGTGGCCATATTCAAAGCATTTGCACACGATACTGTTTAGGGTTTCTTTATATTCTTTTTTACCTGCATCCTCATGGCCAACAATGATGGTATCAGGTAGGTAATTGGAAGAAAAGGTTAAAAGGATAGCTGCATCACCACCCAGTTTTTTTACATGAGATACATAAGGAGGACATAGATGGAGAATCTCCTCCTCTTTAAAAACATGCAAGTCTTTTGAGTAAACTAGCCCTTTCAGCGTGCTGAAGAATCTGTGAATGAAATGCATTTAATATTTCCACTTTCAGGAGGTTTTAAAATTTAGATATAGAACTGCCTGAGTCATTACCAGCTTTTATTAGAAGGTTCTTTCCATACCGTTTTAAATTTCCAATGAATGGGACAACCTTGCTCTCAATACATTCAGCTTTTATTAAATTTTTCCCTCCTCCTTGTAGATAGCAACATGCCATAAAGGAGGAAGAGCTCAGTACATGGGGCTGGTCCATGTTCTTCAGTCTTTGGAATGAAGTCAAATGGCTCATCATTTAAGTTTTTCACTGAAAACACTTTTGTGCTGAGAACTGGGTCCATTTAGGATGTGGCCATGGAGTCTCTGTTCTGCCTCACGAGCTTCCAAGGGAGAGGAAAATTTAACAAAAGCAGAAAATGACTTCTTATTTTTTCTAAATTAATTTAATTCTTTCCACTTTATAAATTGTTTTACTTATTTTTGTATAAACATTCATAATCTAATGACAAGCTTACATTAGTGCAATAAGGACCCTATTATTCAAATCAAATCCTGAATTTATTAACACCCTGGTGTGTCAGTGTTTGGTTCTGTCAGCAGCCAGAAATAATATGTTCATGCCAGAGTCGTTGCCAGTGCCGTTAAATCATCGGATCCAGGGGAGGAAGAACTAATAGCCAAATCCATAAATTTAAACCAGTCCACATGCAAAAAAATTCAAGGTTCTCACCCTACATCAAAAGCCCCGCACAGACCCACAACAGCATATCAAAAGGGGCAAACTAGGCAGCTCTACTGCTCCTTCCCCACCCAACACTCCCAAAGCCGCGGAAGAGACCCCAAGATGCCAAGCATGCACATCAGACCACCACACACAAACTGGTTCATCCACCCACCCAAAACTGCTGGTTATATCAAGAAAGTATCGTAGATCAGTCAGGTATTCGCATTCTCCACCAACGGCACAAGTGAGAGTTGACTCCTTTCAGGATAGCACCAGTATGCTTGCAGTGGCCCAGGTATAAGCCAATCCACCTGCTTGAAGTTCTTCCCCACTAATGTGGACTGACTCCTCCAACCGTACTGAGTGGACTTCCCGGACAAAAGCCAGAGTCCCACCTCCAAAAAACCAGCCCCTGGATTCCGATGGGCTGATCCCCAGAAATAGTTCCGCCCTCAAGATAGCAATAGGAAAAATCCACATCGCATCTCTTAGGTCAAACTATCTTGGGTGGCGACTCAACCACCACAACACCCCACAATTAGCTTCGAATGCAGACACTTCAAAAAACGATCCTTCCTCGAGACTCACCTAAACGGTAAATTTTTGCAAATGTGGAAATGTCCACGCCATTTAAACCGTCTATGTAGGATGATTCGTCAGGACCCGGGCAAGGCCAGGGTCATAGCCCCACCACCTCGTCAAGGCGTCCTACTCGAGGGGCTGCCAAGCAGGGGCGCACGTAGAAGTATTACTTTTATTGTTAATTTTAGATCTGGCAGTCCGCATTTGGGTATTGAGAAGACGTATCAGAATAAGCGAGACAATTCTTCTCGTCATATGCTGGGAGTCAGTGGAAGACTTTGTGAGTTGTTCAGTTTGTAATGTGTATAGGCCATCGGTCGTTTCTTGTCAATTTGGGTTCATTTCTATTCCCAGCAGACCTTTCTCTAAACCTATATGAAATCTTATCCATATATATATACATATACTGTATATACACAACATATTATATGTATATAATTAATACATGCCTATATATATGTATATATAGATATATATATAATTTATATTTTAAAGCCATCTCATATATACTTAATATTCATGAAACGAACAACATAGACTGAAATCTCTTTAATAAGAAAAGTATATAAAACTTCCCATCAATCGGTTTAGTCATATATAATCAAAATATATTATGAATAACTGTGTATGCAATTTTTTTGCGACAACAAGGCAACTTGGAAAACTGTGCAAATAATTTCAGGCGATTAAAGCTTGCAAAAAGATGCCCAGTTACAGTTTTCATTACTTATTTCTAGGAGAGAGAGAGAGAGAGAGATTAAGTTCTCGGAACTCTTCCAGGCCACCGGGAGGAAGAGAGAAAGTGGTTTTTGGGAGCTATTCCAAGGGAAAGAGAGGAAGAGAAGTTCTTTGAGAATCATCCAGGGAGAGCGCGAGGCAAAGAGAGAGAGAGAGAGAGAGAGAGAGAGGGAGAGAGAGAGAGAGAGAGGATCTGCATCTTTAAACACCGAATAACCTACTTACCAATTTCGTTTGCACAAGTATACATATTTGAGATAAGGTGGAGTCTAGAATATCATATCAGGAGACAAATATAGGTCAGAGAGGCCGTTGGTGTAACATAGGAATAATGCACAACTGAATAGTGATTAAAGGAAATCGCCAGAGAGAGAGAGAGTTGTGGCCTCTACATCTTTAGACTTCATAGGAGTAAATATTATAAGCCGGGGTGGCCGTTCACGAGCTGTCAATCTGTAATAATTGATTAGCCCTATCTGCCTGAGAGAGAGAGAGCTTTCAGGGGATTTGCATCCTTAAACCTGAATGACGCACCTCCTGCCACGATTTTGTTAGCATTCAAGTATCTGACGGTACCTGAAAATAACCAGAATTATTTTACAAAAAGGAAACAAATTTCGATTCACATATCTGGAATTCTTCAATGTCAGTTTTAACAAACGCCTCCGGCGTTGTATGGTTCACCCTGTTGTCAGCAAAATTATATTCTTTTCAAGTCCTGCGTCATAAGAGGGGAAAAAAAAAAGTTGAAGAGGAGCGAGACTGGGGTAATAGGGTAGTTGGGAGAAGTAGTTGGGAGAAAACTGTCATTTTATTTTGGCCAAAAACTGTCGGACACTAAATGCCACGTGGGTGGAGGCGTTGTCGTGGTAACGGATCTAATCACTAATTCCCCACATTGAGGGGCCTTTTCTCCACCCACACTTGTATGCAATCTTATTAACACCGAGTAAAGCAATTTATGTACTGTCTGCCCAAGAGTAAACATCATCAATATTATATTTAAATGCTCATATTAATAATATAACAGTCAAAGAAGCAATTTGAACGAGAACATTAAGGGAAAAATAAAACCTAGAACAACACTGATATAAAAACAATACCATTTGTTGACGGTAAAATTAATAATGATAAAGAGATCAATAACACCAACTAGGGCTACTTCTATCAATTTACTTCCAGCTAAAGGAACGTAGTTTGTATCAATATTTCATCATCAACAGCAATATCATGATATCATCACAATCATCATTGCTTTCAATGCACTAGCAGTGGTTCTCAATCTTTTTTTAGTGATGGCACCATAACTAATGTAATAATTACCGTGGCACCCCTTCTTCTCCATCCCATCAAATCGCATGAATTAACCTGTTCTTTAATAAATAAAATTATTATCTATATATATATATATATATATATATATATATATATATATATATATATATATATATATATTCACACACTAATATTTTGTCTGCAAATTATTATTTTTTACAAATGTTCATTGGATTATCTAGTAAGACAAAATTCATGACGATCTTGCATGCCCCAGGGTGCCACGGCTTTTGGTTGAGAATCACTGCACTAATGATACGTAAAGCATGCAGATCAGCAAAGCACTTCAAAAATAAGTTTTTTCATCACTACCGGTATCATGACTAAGGAAAAAGACGTATCACTTTTAATACAGCAACCATCGACGGCATTGCACAAATGACATCCACAAGCTCACTATCGAAATTAGCAGTAAGAAAACCAACAAAAATAAAAAAAAGGAAAAAAATAATAAGTAAAAACAGATTCTAACGCGAGAGTATTTGTGAAATGCAAACAGAAGGAACCTGGCCAATGAGAGAAGCAGTCACCAATCAGCGTGTATCCACCACGCGTCACCTCCGAGGTGCTAGTACTAAACGTGGGGGAAGCTCAGTGGGACGCCGTGTTTAGTACTAGCCCTCGGGGATCAGAGTATTATATACACCCATTTCTATATATTAATAAACGATATCTTTGATCCCCGAGGGCTAGTACTAAACGCGGCGTCCCATTGAGCTTCTGCTATGTTCAGTATAACACCTCGGAGAGAGTGACTGTCAAACTGAATACGCTGCCGAGTTATCTCCTCCATCTTTTTCTCTGGCACCCTATTTCATGGCGGAGCAGACCTCCAGCCAGTTACAGCGAAAATCTCCATTCCTATCATATGACTTTGAACCTTCGAAACATTCGAGTTTTGCCACTTTTCCAGTGCCAGCTGATAAAACGAAGGCTTAGAGAGCATGGATGTCGCTTTTGGCAGTTTCTCCATTTGGCATGCTTTACATGTTGAGCGCTATCTTCATATTTCAGCTTTTTTTACATCATTTCGTTTCTCCTTGTATATACTAAGCTATGAAGTACGAAGTCGTCATCAGAACTCAGAGACGAATGAATTTCGTCAGTTCTGCAACAACAGAAGAAGGGCAAGGTTTATGGCGATTAAGGTATTTTCCAGAAAATACCACGCATATTATATGGAATTCATCTGTTCGGAATATAAGTATTTACCATAAATAAGAGCGCCACATAAATTTTATTACACTGGAAGTTTTCTTAAAATACCATGATTAACGCCGTGTAAATTTGTCTTAAATGGAACCTAGAATTTACCTGAAAAATATGAATGTTGGTACCTGAAATAGTGTTAACAGTCCCCTGATAGAAACATTGTATGAAACTTGTATGCACTTTATTAATGCTACTTGTAATGTTCTCAAATTGACGCAAACAGTCAGCTGAAAGTATTTTAACACTTATCTCAAGATATCCTAGATAACCATGTCAATTGATTATTCACCTTAAAATACCACTTGTCTCGGACCCACTTATACACCAAACCATTCACTCTCGTGTTTGCATATTCTAACGCACCATTGCTTCCATTGTAAGCAGCATTACAGCCCAATGCCAAATATAGTTTAACCAGACCACTGAGCTGACTATCAGCTCTCATAGGGCTGGCCCGAAATACCACGTCTAGGCCAGAGGCCTAGAACTGGGACCAAGTAGGTCATTTGCGTGATGATGAATAAATGAAAATGAAGTTTAAAACAAAAAACGTATCATTAACATGCTTTTACTCTGAAACACATGTATACGATAAATACATTTGCTCGTTTCCCTACATACACCCCCAAAAAAATTAAAGATTAAAAAGAATAAAATGTAAAAAAAAATAAAAAAATAACAATTCAGAATAAATTACATAATTTTTTTATTCATTAAACGCCCTTCTGTAAGAGCTTCTGTATTTTAATTATTTTCTTGGTTTTATACTTTGTCTATTAAGTTACGCTTCTTCATTTTTATTATTATTATTATTAAAGTAGTGTAACCAGACCACTGAGCTCACCTTCAGCTCTCATAGGGCTGGCCCGAAGGATTTGATTAAAATACTAGGTCCAGGCCTGAGGCCAAGCACTAGGACCCAATAGATCATTCGGTACGATGATGAATGAATTAAAATGAAATTAAAAACTGCACAAAGGCACATCCTCTCATACTGAAACACATACATACAATAAATACATTTACTCAGACTTCCTTACATACATACTAAAACGGTACATTAAAATTCAGAATATAAATTAAGCAAAATTTTAAAATTTTGCCCTTTTTTTAAAATTCGACAAATTGTTAAAAGTTTTCGTGCTTTTATCATTTACCCATTTATATTTTATTAATTAAATTACAGTTCTTCAAGAACATCAAAATTGGAACAACTGAAATGTGCAAGATTCTGACAAGAATTTCTTTCACTGATCTATTTCCAAAGTAGACATTCGTTGTCGATCCATGCTTTTGGACATTCATAACACATGTCTGACTGTTATTGTACTTTGCATTCTGAGCACTCGTGAGCCGGGCCATGTGGGCTGCTCATTAAATTGCCCATGTGTCAGACGAGTATGGCCTATTCTGAGACTTGTTAAAATTACTTGTGCGTGTCTCTCTGATATGATGAACTCCATTTTTTAACATTAGGTTTTATTTCTTTCAATTTATTACTTTCAGGTTCTTCATCCCATATATATTGCCATTTATTTATCATAACCATTTATATCGAAATTACATAATCCAGTAATGAGGATATTCACATTTGATCTTGTCATGAGTTGCTGCTTTATGCTTTGTCTGCTTCTTCATTTCCTTTGATCCCTGTGCACGAGGATCAACATATTTTCTACATTTTTCATTATTATATAATTTATGGAATGTAATTTAATTTGTTGTACTATATTATTTTTTATTTGTAACTTTGAATAGCTTCTATAACTAAGCGCTTCTCAGGTCACTGAAAATAACAAAATTATTGAAAGATGATTCTTTAATTATTTTTATAGCTGATGCAATTCCATACAATTCTGCTGTAAATACAGAAGCATTATTAGGCAGGGAGAACTGATAAGTTTTGTCTTGGGACACTGCAGCATATCCTACTCATATTCTGATTTAGATCCATCTGTATATATTGCGTAATGGACCTTTTCGATTTATATGCTCTACTGTATGCTGTCTATGGTGTTCTATTTGTATATGAGTTACTTTTTGATAAATACTTGAAGTGTGTGCAAGTCTCGTTTTATTCATTGTCCAAGGAGGAGGTGATTTTACTATTACGGGCACTTGTATATTTTATATTCAGCGACTCAAACTATCTTCTAAAGCTCTAATTGGAAAGGTGATTGGATGGTTTGTTTATAAATACATCTTAATTCAAATAAGTTTTTGGTTGGAGAATCACTAGTTTGAATTCTTAAAGCACTTTCATTGTTACTAGCTCTCTATGGAGGACAAGGCAGTTCACCATTCAACTTGTAACGATAGATTTGGTGATGATCTAAAGCTCCTGAGCATATTCTAAGGCCTTCATTGTGAACGGATCTAGCATTTTCAGAACTGCGTCGGATGCCGAGCCATATCTTCGCTTCCATGATCAATGATGGACAGAACTGTTGCCTTACACAGCACAGTAAGGGCCATGTCTATCGGCTCCCCGAACAGTGTTCGATAGTTTTCTAATTAGATTTAATGCTCTTTTATACTAGTTTTTACATATGTAATGTGGGCTCTCCAGTTCAAGTAGATTATCAAATACTAATCCAAAAATTTGCTGTTTGGCCAATTGGTATACTATGGTTTTCGGATTTTTAAATCTATTTCTTCACCTTTTACTGTTTATTTTTATAAAACATGATTGCTTTAATTTTATCTATGAAAAATTTAAAGCCTACAGATGAGGCCCATTCATCTATTTTTACTATGCTTTTATTAACGATTCGTTCTGCATGTTTTATTCGGGATGCTGAATAATATATATTTCAAAATCATTCATGTACAGGTTACTTTTGATGCCAATAGGTAGATTTTTACTGATATCATTAATTGCTAAAGAAAACAGTGTGCCACTAAGGACACTTCCCTAGTGGAACACCATTTTCAAATGGAAATGTTCTAGACAGATCATCATCAATTCTCACCTGTATCACTGTTCTGCTAAGTTTGCTCCTATTATATTACTTATTTCTTTCGGTTTAAGTATTCTTTTCCCATCTTTTGATATTGCATGTCTAGGTGGTTTAACATGGGTACCATTTATTTTCTGGATTTTCCCATATTTCTTGTATGGGAGTAGTATTAGAGATTTCATACATATTTCCAACATGAAATGATTCTTCCTTGAATTACTTTTTTATTTTGAAATTTTCAATTTCTAATAATAATTTAGTCAGTTTTGTAAAATTTCTTCTAATATCAGTAACGTTTTATTTATTTAACTGATCTTTCTATTCAAATTATTTAATCGTCTTCCAATCTGGTGTTTATTTTTATTAATTCTGTTAGTTATTCTGATCACCATGGGACTTTGCATTTTGTTGGATGAGATTTTGATTTTGGTATTGCTTTATCAGCAGCATTTTTAATGAAATCAACATGAAATCTATTTGTTTCATTATGATCTTATACAGTCAAGTTCAAAGTTCGTCGACACTCTCTGATCATAATTTTAAGGGTACATAGATGGCACTAGTCTCGCCACCACCAGGCTGAACTTAGAGTGGCCGTTCTTTTGCCTTCCCAGTTGAAATGGGTAGAGTAAGGAGAGGAGGAGCCTCGTTTAACATACAATAATTATGATATTTTGTCAACTCCTGTATGAAAAATGCAATGATAATCGTTACACATTTCTAGTGCTTGGATAGATTCATAGGGTTGATATATATAGTAGATAGATGTAGTGCTTCAAACAGTATATAATCATATATATAATACTAACATAATGAAACGCTAATTTGGGATTAGGTAAAACAAGTGAAATGCAGATTTTCTTGCCGCATGTTTAATATGGCACCGTCTAGTAAACTCTGTTATACTATAAACCTATTAATTTTTACTAAGATTTGTATTACGAATGTAGTTTTGATCTTCTCCATTCTTGTCATTATTTTTATTATTGTAATTTCTAGCACTGTAGCAGTAGCAATTTATTTGTTTCATTATGATCTTGTACATACTCAAATGATGGGATATTCCTAGTGTGGAATTCATATCGTTCCTAATCTGCTTTATAAGTGTTATATATTGAGGGACATGCTTGGTGAAATTTTGTAATAACGAAATTAACATTGAGAAATGATCACTAATTGTGCAAGTCATCAACCGTATTCCCATCCAATCTACTATGCTTGTTATACATAGAGTTAAGTCTACTGAAGAAAATGTTCCATGTGTTTTTGAAAAATACGTGCTGATTTCATTATCATTTATACAGCACATGTCATTTGAATCTATGAATTCATATATTTTACTTCCTGCTCCATTTGAGTTTGTACAATTACAGTCCCATATTGGGTTGTAAGCATTAAAATCACCTACTATTAATGTAAGTTCTTTGGCATTAAGTAATTCTTTATGTTTATTGCTGTTGTAATTTTTAATTAGGGTGGTTGTATACATTATAAATATCACAAGTACAACTCCAGCCCTTGCAGAACAACAAAGAGAATGAGGATCCACAGTTAAAGGCAACTAACAGTATCTGTGTACTTCTTTTCAACCAGGAAAACTATTCTTTTCACACACTTCTCCTTAGACAGCCTTCTATCATTTTTTCCAAAAACTGTAACACAAGTCCAAATAAACAGGCCATCGGCAAACCAAAGTTCATCCAAAGGCCCCACACGTACATTTCCAATGAATACAGAGAATGGATCCACTACAGCAGACACCTTCACTCTATGACAGCAACACAAAACGTGAGTTAACAGTTGGTAAGGAGGGATACCTCTTCCTCACAGCAGAACAAAAACTGAGTTAATAATTGGTAAGGAGGGATTTTTTTTTTTTAACGTTAGTTTAACCAGACCACTGAGTTAATATTAACTCTCCTAGGGCTGGCCCGAAGGATTAGACAAGCTATTTAAACTCTAAGAATTTAATTAAAACTAGCGACATATGTTAATCTAAGAACTAATTAAGTTAATTAGGAATATATTATAAATTATTCTATGAATCTTATATTTTATCGTATAAATTATTAAATCTAACGAATTTTAAAAGTGAAAATTTGTCATTTTCTGACAGTATAACTTTAAAGGAATATCTTCTAAATAAAATGTCTCTTTGGATTCTATATTTTGGACATACCTTTAAAATATGCTTTACTGTTATTTGTACATTACATATTTTGCACATAGGTATAGGGGCATGGGGGTTACTCATCAGGTAACCAGGTGTCAGTTTAGTGTGACCAATTCTTAGCCGTGTCAACATTACTGAAAACTTGCAGCAATTCTGATAGGATGATGGCCACGGGTCTACAGTTTCTTTTATTTCTCTTAATTTATTGTTAAGATTGCTTTCCCTCCAGTTATTTTGCCATTTCTTCTTAATCACCACTTTACTGTATCTAGTGTAATCTTCTAATGGTAATAATTCTGCTGATATTGGGAGTGTACTAGCCTCTTTTGCATAGGTGTCTGCTCTTTCATTGCCTTCTAATCCTATGTGAGATGGTATCCAACATAGAGTAACAGATATCTTTTGCATTTTCATTTCATGTAATGTATGTCTAATTTCATTTACAATTTTATTTTCTAGAGTATAAGAGTTTATTGCATTTATTGAACTTAGTGAATCGCTAAAGATGGTTCCTTCATTAAACTGGTTTTCATATATAGTTGTTAATGCTGTTTTTATTGCTAGTAATTCAGCAGTGAACACTGATGCTTTGTTATGTAAAGAGGCTTGGCTTTTTATATTGTTTCCGTAAACAGCAAGTCCAACTCCCATATCATCTTTGGAACCATCAGTATATAAATGATTATTACTGTGTACCTTGATATGTTCCAGAGCATACAGTTTCATAGCAAGTGGGTTATTCAATTTATTAACTGGTATTGTACATAGTTTGTTACATATCTGGGGAGCACTTATCATCCATGGAGGCATTATTTTGTTAAAATTGTAAAATCTAATATTATAAAGATCATTGTTAATAAATAATCTATTAGCTCTAATAGGGAAGGATGGGGTAATTTTGGTATTCCAGAAACAATCTGGTTTTTTAAATAAATCTTTGGTTTTTGCTGGACTATTTATAATTTTTAAACCTCTGCACATTGTTGTTATTTTGAATTTATAAGATAGTGGCATTCTCCACTTTCTCCAATCAAGGATTGGACTGGTGGTGATTTGAATGCTCCGGTGGCTAACCGAATCCCAAGATGATGTACTGGATCTAGCATTTTGAGAATAGTCTCACTAGCAGAACTATAAATTGGACTGCCATATTCTAATATTGGTAGAACTGTAGCCTTATAAAGTTTCAATAAAATATCTCTGTCAGCACCCCATGAAGTGTGAGCTAATTTTTTAAATATATTTAAAGATTTTAAGGCCTTTGTTTTGGTATGTCTTACATGGGCCTTCCAGTTCAAATGATTGTCAAAATATAGGCCTAAGAGTTTGACTTCTGGATAAAATTGGATGGGAAAGTTATTCATGGTAAGAACTATATCTTCGTTTCTGAGCCAACGTTTATCCCTGTAAAATGCTATTGCTTGCGTTTTTTCATCAGAAAATTTAAATCCAACAGATAATGCCCATTGTTCATTTTATTTATGGAGATATTTAAGATTCTTTGGATGTGGCTAAGTTGCTTGAAGTGTAAAAATGGCAAAATCATCAACATAAAAGCTGTTGTTTACATCTTTTGGAAGTGTTTTAACTATATTATTGATAGCTAGTGCAAATAATGTGCTGCTTAGTACGCTTCCTTGAGGGGTACCTTCTTTTATTTCAAATGTTTCCGATAATACTGTTTCAATTCTAGTTTGAAATGTTCTTTCTGTTAGGAAATTTCATATGAAAATTGGGAGTTCACCCCTTAGATTTATGTCATATAGAGTTTTTATAATTAAATGTCTCCATGTTGAATCATAAGCTTTTTGAATGTCAAATAAGACTGCAACAGTGATTTTCTTTTGTACAAATCCTCTTTTGATTTGATCTTCTAGTGATGTTAGTGAGTTTAAAGTTGAATGATTTTTCCTACTTCCAGACTGAGTGGCTGCTAGAACTTTATTTTTCTCTAAATACCATATGAGTCTATTATTTACCATTTTTTCCATGAGTTTACAAAGACAACTAGTTAGTGATATAGGTCTATAATTATTTGCTGATGTTGGATCTTTGCCAGGTTTGGGTATAGGAATTACTATAGCATGTTTCCATGCTTTGGGAAGTAGTTTCTTTTTCCACAGGTGATTATAAAATTTCAATAAGTATTCTTTGGCTTTAATGTTAAGATGTATAAGAAGTTCAAAAGAGATATTATCTTTTCCTGGGACAGAGTTACTACAAGATTTTAATGCAACATCAAATTCTTCTAATGTAAATGGGACATTGTAGTATAGTTGTCGACTTGTTTCAAAATTAACTATAGTTTTTTCTTCATTCCTTTTTCTATTTCGAAAATGTTCGTCTAAATTCAAGCTATTACTTATTGATTCTAGGTGGCGACCTATTATATTTGAGATGTCTTTTAAATCATGAACTCTTTCTCCATTATGTAATATTGGGGATCTAGGTGATCGACTATATTTGCCATTAATTTTTCGAAATCTATCCCACATTTGTTTAACAAAGTTATTTGAGAAATTGGAAATGTAATTGTCCCAAGATGACTTCCTATTACTAATAACTTTTTCCTGAATTGAGCAGATATTTTATTCAATAAAGGTTTGATATAATCAATTTCCAATGCCATTAATACTAAGACTTTCAATGTATATCTGTTAATTTTATGTAATTTGTTATATCTTTGGTTTAGTCCGTCTAATCGTCTACTTATTTTGTGCTTCAGTTTGATAATTTCTGAAAGTTCTGTAGACGACCATGGAACAGGATTTATTTTTGGTTTATAAGTAGTCATTGGTATTGATTTCTGTCCAGAACTAATTACAAAATCTGTAAAATATGAATTAATTTCATTGTGATCATTGTTACTTTGGAAAGGGGAAACATTTTTGGTAATTAAATTATACTTTTCCCAATCAGCTTTTTTAACATTAAATTTTGGTACAAATTGTTGATGATTATCTTCAAGACATGTGATTACAATTGGGTAGTGATCACTGGTATAAAGATCATCTAGAGTATTCCACTCCAATCTGTCTACTAATGAGGTGAAACAAATAGACAGGTCTACAGATGATAGGGTCCCATGAGTTTTTGAAAAGTATGTTTGGGTTTCATTTTCATTTAAACAACAATAGTTGTAATTAAGTATTAGATTTTCTATGTCTTTACCTGCTCTATCTGCATCTATGATACTGGCATCCCATAAAGGGTGGTGAGCATTAAAATCACCTAAAACTAAAATAGGTTCATTGAACTGTGATAAAATGTTTGATAAATCAGCCATATCACAATTTTCATTAGGTTGATTATAAAGATTGCAGACTAAAAAGCTAGATTCGTTTGTTAGATACAGGCGAATTGAAGATATTTGAAATGAATTACTATTAACTAATTTTATCATACGTTACGCGATTATGAACATATATTGCTGTTCCTAACTTGCCTTCTCCTGAAACGGAGGAGGCTAGAAAGGGTAAGGAGGGATACCTCTTTCTCACAGCAGAACAAGAAGTGAGTTAATAATTGGTAAGGATGGATACCTCTTCCTCACAGCAGAACAAAAAGTGAGTTAATAATTGGTAAGGAGGGATACCTCTTCCTCACAGCAGAACAAAAAGTGAGTTAATAATTGGTAAGGAGGGATACCTCTTCCTCACAGCAAAACAAAATTGAGTTAATAGTTGGTTAATAGTTGTAGGGAGGGATATATACCTCTTCCCTCACCTATCTTCTGCTAATTAAATAGCTTGCTAACAAGTTATCACTGCCTATATTTAGCTGGCAAAGGGAATAGAATGTAATAGAAAATTTAGGCCAAAGGCCAAGCAATGGGGCCTATGAGGTGATTCAGTGCTGAAAGGGAAATTTACAGTAAAAAGGTTTTAAAGGTGTAAAAGGAAGAAAACCTCGCATTAGCACTGTGATACAATTGTTAAGAGAGGGTGGCAAGTAGGATGAAAGAAAGAGAATATGAACGGAGGTACAGTAAAGGGAATGAAAGGGGTTGCAGCTAGGGGCCAAAGGAGCGCTGCAAAGAACCTTAAGTAATGCCTAATGTGCACCCAATGAGGTGCGCTGACAGCACTGCCCCCCCACGGGAAGCTGGCAATGGGAATACTTCTGCGTACAAGACGTGGGCTTCTATTTTCATGGTAACAGATGACTCCTATGTACAACTTACAATTAGGTATTTATAACTTTAGCATTAGCATAATTAGAATACTTTTAATCCATCTCTATATGTAAAGACTTATGAAATGTATACATAATGTACTGTATAACTATAAAACTGTAATGAAATGTATACATAATGTACTGTATAACTATAAAACTGTAATGAAATGTATACATATTGTACCGTATAACTATAAAACTATTTCATCAATTACCTGCATCCGACAAAAAAAGTTGTTCATCGGGCTCTGTGATAAACCTAGGTGTGAGTGAGCTCTGATCTGATAATTTCAACACAGCCTCTGGCCCTCTATGCAACACAATTCTTCTGTGGGATGGAGACTGAGTAACACCTCTATCTTCCACAAGGCCAGTATGATTAGGGCTGCTTCCTCCTCCACCTGCCTTGCCTGAAAGAAGAGAGATAATACAACAAGAAAAATACAACAAAATTCGTTAGAAAATTATTTATCACAAAAAAGCACTCACGTGGCAACATAATTCTTTTTCATTCAATAACACTGTAATTAAACATGAAAGGCAAACAATACTCTAAATAAGGATTCAAAGGCAGCAGCACAAACACAATACAGTACTGGAAAAATACAATGAAAGTTATTTTATTATGCAAGGACAGGAAATATGAAAGAAAAAAATACCAAACATTTGTAGTCATTAATGAAACCTTTGAGCTGCATAAAAATCCTATCTTTTATCATGGGTTAAAAAGGTATCCGCAGCAATGAATCAATAATTCTAGTTATTTCATCCAAAGTTGATCATCTTAAGAAAGTCACCTAAAACTCTGCTTAATTACTGTACTCACCCATTATTAGGGTACATTGCTAATGCAAACACAGGTGAATATATAACATCCTAAAAACTTTCTTCTTTTTCTTTCGACCTTATTAATCCCACTGTACTGTACAGCAGGGTCAGCCACTCGAGTCAACTTTCTCCATTTATTTCTATTCCATGCATCTTCTTCCCCTAGTCCCACCTCACCCATATCCCTCCCCACCACATCCAACCATCTGATTCGCTGATGCCCCACACTCCTCCTTCCCATCACTGACATGTTCTTAGCTCTCATGATTGGTTCCACCTCCTCTCTTCTTATTACATGGCCATAGTATCTCAGACAAGTTTCCCTAGCCTTCTCCTTTACATTACATAAACCACACATTCTTCTTATATCCTGACTCTCCCTCCTTTCCAGTAGTGATATTCCAGCAATCCATCTCACCATCCTCATCTCGGTTCTTTCCAATAGTCCTCCTTTTCTCTTAAGTGCCCAAGTTTCTGTCCCATATAATAGTACGGGCCTGATACCTGTCTTATAAACCTTCATTTTGAGCCTTAATGGTATTTTCTTATCTAAAACTACTCCAGTCAATTCTCTCCATTTTCACCATGCTTCTTTCACTCTCTGTCTCACTGCTTTCTCAGGACTTCCCTCCTCTGTTATTATTAATCCCTAGTAGTTAAACTCATGGTTCTGTTTTAGCATTGTACCATCTTCCACTTGAATGTTTACTCCTTCATGTCCTTCTTTACTACTAATCATTAGCTCTGTCTTTCCAATGTTCACTTTCAATCCTTTCTTTTCTAGGGCTCCTTTCCATGCTAAAAACCTTTCTTGCAGTTCTTATTCTGTGTCTGCTATGATGACTAAATCATCAGCAAACATCAGTTCCCACAGTTCTTCGTAGTTCCTTAATTCTGATGTCAAAATGTCTATAACGATGAGGAACAAGAATGGACTCAGAGCTGATCCCTGATGGAGGCCAACCTCCACAGGAAATCCCTGTCTCCCCATATTTTGTCTGTACAATGGTTCTCCCCCCCCCCCTTACACATCAACTTCACTAACCTTACCAACTTCTCTGGTACTCCTCTCTTTCTCAAACACCAATACTCTACTATTCTTGGTAAGTTGTCATACGCCCTTTTAAGTTCCACAAAACACATGTAAACTTTCCCGTTTCCTTCTAAATACTTCTCTTTGGCCTGTCTTACTATAAAAATAGCATCCACTATGCTCTTTCCTTTCATAAACCCAAACTACTGCTCATGTATATCTATCAACACTCAACCTCCCTTCTACTATTCTTTCTAGTATCTTGAATACATGCTCAAAAAGCTTTATGCCTCTGCAGTTCCCACAGTTTAACACATCTCCATTTTGTTTATATACATTTTAATCATCCAACTATCCTTCCAGTTCCTTGGCATTTCCTCTACATCCCAGATCTTTTCCAATAGTGTGTGCACCCACTCTTTGCCTAGGTTTCCCAATGCTTTAATCATTTCTGTTGTTACCTCTGACTTTTCTGCAGTTTTATTGACATTTTCTTTCTTTATAGCATTCTCTTCTTCACTCTCTCTGATGTTTGCTATTGGTCCTTCTACTGGAGAAACATTTTCCAGTTCTTCATACCGATATTTGTTAAAAAAATTCTTCCCATCTTCTCTTGACCTCTTCTTCCTCAATTAAGATATTTCCATTTATGCTACCTCTCCTACATCCCATCTGTCTTGTCTTCTCTCTTCTGCAATTCTGTAGATTATCTTTTCTCCCTCTGGTGTTCCCATCATCTCATACCACTCCCTGTTGGCTTCTCCTATGCAATCGCTACCATTCTCTTCACTTCCTTCCTTGTTGTCTATACTCCTCTCTTGTTTGGTAGTTACTATCTTCTTCCCATCCTCTTCTGGCTATCCTCTTTTCCTTCACAGCTGTTTGAACCTCTTGATTCCATCACCATGTTCCTTTTTCCTATTGCTGCATACCACTTGTCCTCCCACACATATCTGCTGCTGCTGGTACCACAATCTCTTTCATATCATCCAATACCTCTTCAGGAGAGTCTGGCATTCCATTTACATATCTCTCTTCTCTGGCTCTTCCCACTTTATTTCTGAACTCTCTTACCTTCTCCCCCTTCAGCTTCCAAGTTCTGATCCTCCTATTCCTGGCTGGGGCTTTTCTTTTACTTATTACTTCCAATCAAACATCTGCCACTACCAGTTTATGTTGAGCTACAACAGATTCATTTGGAATATCCTTACAATCCAAAATAATTTTCTTGTCTTCCTTCCTAACCAAAACATAGTCAATTTGTGTCTCATTTTGTCCACTTTCGTATGTTACCAAATGACTTCTCCTTTTCTTAAACTGTGTATCAAGACTACCAGATTCATTGCTTCTGCTAATTCCAACAAATTATCACCTTCCTGGTTTCTTCTTCCAAAACCTCTTCTTCCATGTATTCCTTCAAAAGCATCATAACTCTCACTTAAAAACTATGCAAGCACATATAAGATAGAGCAAACACAGGATAGGGAAGTTACCTCAAAGGACTGATTGACTGAATGCTTAAGTCATACAAGATAGTGTCAAACAACTATAGCTATCAACAATGAAAATGAATATTCTAAGAAGAAACCAAGAATTTTATACAAAACATTCACTAATCCATGTATGCTTAGTAAATACTCTCATAGTTTCAATCTTTAAACAAGATATATTTGTAAATAAACTGGAATAAAAAGTAACAGGAATGATATAGAAAATTTGAAACATGAAAATAATTTGGTTTAATGAAGAAGACCAGTTTCTTGAATAAAAATATTGAATAACAATTTGTATTTTCCATAAGTATACAAACCACAGCTAATTATATACTGTAGTAGCATCTTTCAGCATGAATTAGTCAAAACTTGGTAACAAGGTTGTTAACCAGGTGGTTAATAGGTGGATATGGGTGTGACTGGGGGAGTGTCCTAGCAACTGTGGCAACAAGCTCACGAGACCAGCCAATCACTCAGGTACTTCCACAGACATGGCCATGCGAACTAGGTCAAGCCGAGATCAAAGTGAACACCCGTGTAAACACTTGGGGAGGAGTTGAGTCTGAAACAAAGCACTCTGAACTAGCACACCGTCTCCCTCAAGGATAAAGAGGAGGTATGTGCAGGAAGACTGATGGGAAGATATTGAAAATACAATCACCACCCTACTTACAAACGAGTTATGTTCCAGATGGCCGTTCGTATCTTGAATTGTTCATAATTTGGTTTTTAATATGTAGTGCATAATTTTTGTTGCTGTTTACATTCCCGAGTTAACTCTGGAGTCATAGATTTCAGTGCACCCCCACTTTGTCGCGCTTCACTTTTTCATGTTTCACTTTGTCACAGATTTTTGTGGAACATATCTTTCACTATTACCTGGGAACTGTCACCAACTCATGAATTCTTTCTTACAGCAATATTCACTAATTATTTTCATTTTATTTTCATGACTATTTACATTTTTATGATAAAAAATTATTTACTAATTTTCAAATGTTAATATTAATGTAAACACAGCAAAATATCTATAAAACATTTAATGCAAATTAAATAATTCTTTAACACAAGTTGTAAACTTGGTAAGCTCATTCTGGGGCCCACACTGGAATGAGCTTAACAAGTTTATGATGTCTGTCTGTCTCTTTCTCTCTCTAATATAAACACAGCAAGAAATCTATAAAATGTTTACAGCAATACAAATTAAATAAATCTTTAATACAAATCATAAACTTGTTGAGCTCGTTCTGGGGCCCACCCTGGAATGACGGGTGGGCCCCAGAATAAGCTTAATAAGTTTATGATTCTCTCTCTCCCTCTCTTTTAAGGGTAATGTAGGATGTATCTGAAATGATGCTACTGTAGTGTAAAGTGTTTTTGTTTGATACAGCATACTGTACAGTATCTGAAATGTTACCTAATTATTTTAATTTTATTTTCCAGTCTGCTTTTACTGAAATGCAAAGACTTGTAATTATAGCATGGAAAATATGAAAAAATGAATGACAAAGTAACATCACATTTATCTATAAAACTATACTCTACAAAACAAATAAGCATGCATAAAAAATCAATCTTTATCTTATTATCTCAGTGAGAGAGAGAGAGAGAGAGAGAGAGAGAGAGAGAGAGAGAGAGAGAGAGAGAGAGAGAGAGAGAGAACAAAAATACATATGCACACCAAAAATATTCAATACACTAGTGACAGTAATTGTTTTTACCAATGTAAAAGGAAAATGGAACAACTTCTTTCCTAAGAGAAAATGGCTATACTTATGTATACAGGGGTAACTTGATTAGTTGTCAAATGTTCTGCAGGACAGATTTATTTAATTTGTATCAAAGATTTATTTAATTTGTATTAAACATTTTATACCTGTTTTGCTGTTTACATTAATATTATTTGAAAAATGACACTTTTATAAAAAAAAAGCAAACTTTTATATATACTTACCAAGTAATTACATAGCTATTAGTTCCACTTGTACGGCAGCTTGAATTCAAAATTCATGGGTAACACTTCAATCATCTGTGTAGGTGTCTAGTTCCGCCCACTAGTGAGAATATTAGGAACGACTTTAGCAGATAACCTCATTCTCTTTATGCCTTATGTCCATTAGCAGGTAAGTATACATAAAAATGATATTTTTATGATAAAATAAAGTTTTGTACATACTTACCCGGCAGATATATACTTAGCTATAGTCTCCGGCGTTCCCGACAGAAATTCAAATTTCGCGGCACACGCGACAGGTAGGTCAGGTGATCTACCATACCCGCCCGCTGGGTGGCGGGAATAGGAACCATTCCCGTTTTCATGTCAGATTTTCTCTTCCACCTGTCTCCTGAGGGGAGGCTGGGCGGGCCATTAATCGTATATATCTGCCGGGTAAGTATGTACAAAACTTTATTTTATCATAAAAATATCATTTTTGTACATGAAACTTACCCGTCAGATATATACTTAGCTGATTGGCACCCTTGGAGGAGGGCAAGAGACAGCAAAGAACTAAAAACGGAAAAAACAACATATGTTGTAGGAATAAACAAAAACCATGGTTCTTACCTGATTGGGCAGAAGACTTCATGGATACTGTCTATGAGTCTGCATGCCTCAAGAGCTTCAGCGAGGATGTGACCTAAGACTGACAGCCCTTCTGGATCATATCAATGGGGATAAAACCCACTAACATGACAGAGCCTGTTATGGATCGTGTCAATGGGGATTAACCCACTTACAAGACAGAGCCCTCACCTGAATCATATCAATGGGGCTATCCTCTTACATGACAGAGCTAGGTAATAAAAATACAAGGAGCATAACAACCAAAACCGACCACCTGACCAATCCTAACCTTGTTAGTGATAAGAAGATGAAAAAGAAGAGAGACCTGCAACACTCTTTTTCAACCATACCAAAAAACACAACAAACAATTAAAAATAACTGAATTAACTAAATTAAATAGGATTAGCTTCAGCTCCCTGACCCAGCACCGAATCAGCTGGATACGTAGCTCCTAGAGAGAAGCACTTCTCATATGTCACACGAAATATCTCTCAAATAATGAGAAGCAAACACTGAGTTACATCTCCAGTATGTAGAGTCCACAATAGACTGGAGGGACCAAGACTTGTGGAAAGCCAGAGAAGTAGCAATTGCTCTCACCTCATGAGCATTAACTCTTAGGAGCTGAAAATGTTCTCATCTTTACATGAAAGATGAGCCTCTTTGATAATATCCTTAATAAAAAGAAAGCCTGGGCATTCTTTGAAATTGCTCTTGAAGGATCCCTGACAGAACACCAAAGACTTTCGGTGTTGCCTCCTGAGCTAATTTCTTTTTCTCCAAATAATGTTTAAGGCTCTTACTGGACAGAGTGTGTGTTCCAGCTCCTGTCCTGAAAGAAGAAAGTCCTTTGAATTCAAAACTTCTTGGCCAAGGTTTTGAAGGGTTCTCATTCTTTGCTAAGAAGAGAGGCTTAAAAGGAGCAGATTGCAGAGTCCTTCTTAAAACCAACAGAACCTTCCAAGGCTTGTATTTCACTTATTCTTTTGGCAGAAGCAAGAGGGCAAAAGAAACAGTGATTTTCTGGTCAAATCCCTGAAGGAGGCAGATGAGGAGGCTCAAATTTCTTAGACATTAAAAACTTCAAGACCACGTCCAGATTCCAACTGGGAGTTTCTAGGGACTTATTTTTTGAAGTTTCAAAAGACCTTATAAGATCATGAAGGTCTTTATTATCCGAGATATTCAGATCTCTGTGTCTGAAAGACTGAAGACAACATGCTCCTATACCCTTTATTGTGGAAACAGCCAGGTTACATTGTTCCCTCAGGAAGAGAAGGAAATCAGCAATGTTCCATTACAGAGGTACTGGAAGAGGAAATCTTCTTAGATCTGCACCATCTTCGAAAGACTTCCCACTTCGACTGGTAGAGGCGCAAGGTTGAAGATCTTCTAGCTCTGCGATAGCCTTAGCAGCTTTGTGCGAAAACCCTTTCGCTCTAACCAGTCCTTCGACAGTCTGAAGGCAGTTAGGTTGAGAGCGGGAAGATTCTTGTGGAATCTGTTGAAGTGGGGCTGTTTGAGAAGATCGTTCCTGAGTGGGAGCGATCTGGGAAAATCTATCATCCATTCCAGTACCTCTGTGAACCAGTCTCTGGATGGCCAAAAGGAGCTACCAGGGTGAGTCTTGGTGCCTTCTGACGAACTGAACTTCCTGATTACCTCCCAGGATCTTGAATGGGGAAAAGCATACCCGTCTAATCCTGTCCATTCTAGGAGAAGACTGTCTATAGCTACTGCTCTGGGGTCCGAGATCGGAGAGCAGTAGTTTTCCAACCTCTTGTTCCAATGGGTTGCAAAGAGGTCGATATGAGGCCTCCCCACAGGAACCACAGCCTTTCGCAAACTTCTGATGAAGAGTCCACTCTGTGGGAAGGACCTGATCTTTTCTGCTGAGCAGATCCGCCCTCACATTCCTTTCTCCCTGAACAAATCTGGTGAGGAGTCTGATCTTTCTCCTCCCCATAACAACAGAAGTTTTTCCTTGTTGCAATGTAAAGGGAGAAGGAGTGTGTTCCTCCCTGTTTTCTGATATAAGCCAGGGCTGTAGTGTTGTCGGAGTTGACTGGAACTACTTGTCCCTTGACCAGAACTCGAACTTGATGAAAGAGCCAGGTGAATGGCTGTCAGCTCTTTCTTGTTGATGTGCCAGGCCTTCTGGTCTCCTTCCCAGGTGCCTGACACTTCTCTCGACCCTAGTGTTGCTCCCCATCCCGACTCCGAGGCATCTGAGAACAACACTAGGGTAGGGCTCGGTAACTGAAGAGACAGTCCTTTGACCCTTAATTTTGGGTCTAACCACCAGTTGAGATGTTCCTTTACCAGAGATGATATTTGGAACAAAGTTGACAAGTCCTGGGACTTCTGGTCCCAAGATTCTTTCAGGAAGAACTGAAGAGGTCTCAGGTGAAGTTTTCCCAGAGAAACGAACTGTTCCAGCGAGGAAATGGTCCCCAGCAGACTCATCCATTCCCTCGCCGAACAATGTTCTCTCTCCAGAAAGACTGTCACCTTTTCTAGGCAGCGATCTATTCTTTCCTGGGATGGAAAGGCTAGAAAACCCCGAGAATCCATCAGAATCCCCAGGTAACAAATGCCTGCTGAGGAACAACCTGGGATTTCTGAGGTTCACTAAAGTCCAAGGGACTTGGACCAGGTTTAAAGTGATCGACAAGGTCCTCCAGACAACGGTTCTTTGAACTTGAGCCGGATCAGCCAATCGTCGAGATACATTGAAATCCTCACTCCCTCCAAGTGAACCAGTGAGCCACATTCCTGAGAAATGCCCGTGAACACTTGTGGGGCTGTCGAAAGTCCAAAGCACAGGGACCTGAACTGAAAGGTTTTCCCTGAATCATGAACCTCAGGAATTTCCTTGAGGAGGGATGAATGGGAATGTGGAAGTAAGCATCCTGCAGGTCCAGGGACACCATCCAATCCCCTGACGAAGAGCTGAAAGAACTGAAGAGGTAGTTTCCATCTTGAACTTCTTCTTGATCACGAAGAAATTCAGGAGCTTCACATCCAGAGACCGGTCTCCACCCCCCGAGGATTTTGGAACCAGAAAAAGACGGTTGTAAAACCCCGGGAATGGAGGTCTTGAACCGGTTCTATTGCAGACTTTTCTAGCATTTGCTCCACTGCTAGAAGAAGAGCCTGGTTCTTGATGGGATCCCTGTAGCTGGCGGATAACTCCTGGGAGTTGATGTCAAGGAGGACTTTCCCTGAAAGAAGGGATAAGGTAGCCTCTTCTTAAAATGGAGAGGGACCAGTCGTCCGCCCCTCTCTGTGCCCAGACTTGGCGAACTTGTAAAGTCTGGCACCCACTGGAGTCTGGAGGACTTGATTTTCACTTGAGTCCTTTTGATCGGAGAGAGGAAGACCTTCCTCTTCTCTCAGGTCTTTTGCTCCTGAAGGAGGATCTGGATGACCACCTCGAAAGGGCTCCTGAAAGGGGGCCTTCTCCTTCTTAGCGAAACGGACAGCAGGTCTGATCCTCTTCGATGACTGAGCCAAAAGATCCTGAGAAGCCTTTTCTGATAAAGAACGAGAAATCTCCTTCACCAAATTTTGAGGGAAAAGATGGGAGAAAGAGGAGCAAACAGAAGAGAGGATCTCTGGGAAGAGAGAGACACGGATTTAGTGAGGAAAGAGCTGAATACTGACTCTTCTTGAGAACAGGCCAGCTCCGAATAAGGCAGCGACTTCCATCGAACCGTCCCTCACAGCTTTGTCCAAACAAGACAAAACACTGCTGAAGTCATCCATACACTGAATCGGGGTGAAGAGTCCTGTTGGCCAAAGCCCCAAGAGACCAGTCCATAAAGTTGAATACTTCCACAACTCTAAAAAGGCCCTTGAGGAGATGGTCCATTTCGCTCATTCCCCAAGAAGCCTTGGCTGAAGAAAAGAAAGTCTTCTGGAGAGTCTACCAGATTAGAAAAATCTGAGCCAGCAGAAGATGGGAGCCCCTAACCCCATAGGCTCCTTGGTCTCATACCACATTCCTGCTTTCCCAAAAGTTTCAAAGGGGGCAAAGAGAAAACAGTCTTGCCTTGCATCCTTCTTAGATTGCATCCATTCTCCGACTCCTTTAAAGGCTTTCTTCATGGAAATCGAGGGCGCATCTTCACAAGAGAAGAAGAGGGTCTTGCTGACTTGGTGCTGTTCCACAAAGATCCAGGAGAAGGAGGGGCAGCATGACAAAGAGAATCTCCAAACTCCTGAATCAGAAGAGAAGCCAACCGTTTGTAATCTGAAACTCCATGTCCTTAGGAGATTCCTCCTCTGATACTTCCTCCAAGGCCAGAAGGAGGAGAGAAGTCTTAAAGAAGAAGAGGGCATTTATCAGGAGAAGCGAGCCTGGATGGAGAAGCCTTTGTCCACTGTCCAACGATGAAGAGCGCCTACCAGGCTGAACTGGCGCCTGACAGGAGAGGGGTCCTGTCCACAGATGAGAGCCTTCCAGGAGAGGGGCGCCTAAAGCGAGGGCGCTTGGCGAGAGCAGCGGTGTCTGACTGAGGAGGAGCTTGGAAGACGACGAGCGCCTGTCCAAAGGCCTGGGAGAGGCGCTACTGCGAGGCGAAGTGCGCCTGGAAGAGAGGCGCTTCCCTCCGATGAGGAGCGCCTGGAAGAAGTGCGCCTGCTGGGAGACCAGGAGAAGAGCGCCTGCTACAAGGAGAGAGCGCCTGGACGAGAGGAGCGCCTGCAAGAAAGCTTGCCAGTAGAAGGAAGCTTGGCAGGAGAAGAGCCTGCTGCTGGAGTTGAAGAAGAGAGCTTCCTGGAACTCTTAATGGGAAGAAAGTCATCCTTCCTAATTGGAAGAGAGGCATCCTTCCGACGAGGTATCCTTTGATAAAGAGATCCAACAAGAGCAGCGATAACTGAGCCTGGAGGCGATCAAAATCTTCTTCGTGGACTCCTTAACTCCTGCTGGAGAGGAGGAGGGGGATCTACGAGTCTCTCTTCCTGAAACAGGAGAATCCTCGGGAAGCGCTCAGGGCTCGAGTCCAAGAGCTCTACTCTAGGAGCCTTCCAGGATCTCTTCAAAGGCGCGACTCCTCAGCCGAACTCCAACCACGTTTCGGAGAAGAAGAAGCAGTCAAGAAGAGAAACACTTCTTCAGGATGCCTTTTCTATGGCGATCCAAGGCAGCCTGGGACGCAACAACACAGGATCTGCCGAAGGGGACGCCTGATCGTTGGGGATGCTCTACATCCTCCCTGCGGCTTTCGACATTCCTCCTCCACTGGTCCTGGGAGTTTGGAAGAGGTCTAGGCCTAGGAGCAATGCGGAGCCGATCAGACGCCCCCTCCACTACACTGGGGACACTGCACATATCACTGTCACTCTTACCTTCTTTTCTTCCATCGCATCCGCAGTTGCGATTTCATCCGAAGAAGTTCCGCTTTCATAGCAGCCATTTCAGAGGATGAATCCACAGGTTCGATGAAGGGAGAAGGGGCTGAAAACAACTGGATTAGGAGAGTCTACTGTGTTAATCTCTAAATCGTGCTCAGCAGAGAAAGAGACCTACTCGAGCTTCTGGAAGAAGCCTTCCTAACTCTATCCTTTTCAAGCTTCTTCAAATAAGAAGTCAAAACCTTCCATTCTTGATCAGACAACTTCTCACACTCCTTGCACCTATTGTTCTCAAAAGAACAATCATTCCCCTACACCTCAACACACAGTGTGAGGATCTACCAAGCTTTCGGCAACCTCACTTTACACTCTTGCCTACACACACACGGAACACAGGCGAAACATTAACATCAGACATCTTAATGAACAATCCAAAAAGCAAATCAAAAACAGTCCACAATAGCGTATGCCAAACCAAAGATCCAATACGTCACCAAAATCAGGCCAAAACAGATCCTCAGCAAGCGAGAAAATGAAAATCAAAGCAGGAGGAACCAACAACAGATGTTGCGGAACCAGCGACAGAGAAAATCTGATTAGAAAACGGGAATGGTTCCTATTCCCGCCACCCAGCGGCGGGTATGGTAGATCACCTGACCTACCTGTGCTGCGTGTGTTGAGTTTTGAAATTCTGTCGGGAACGTCGGAGACTATAGCTAAGTATATACCTGACGGGTAAGTTGCATGTACAAAAAAAAATACTACCAGCAGCAGAACCAAGCAATTACATAGCGGTTCGGCACTGATAGGAGGTGCAAAAAACTAATGGCGTGTTCTTGGAACGGTTCCCGATACCCGAAAGAGGGCGTGGGGTAGAGGATCACCTTTATCAGTTAAGAGAGCTACTGCAGGTGGACACTGCCTCTGGTTGGTGCTCATCTTAATTTGAATACTGCCGTGACGTCAAAGACGACAGCTATATGTAACTACCGGGTAAGTTGTATAAGTGAAATTAGCGAGTATACTGCATTACCTTGTGAGAAGCCTATCATTTTTATCAATGGCATGAAGCTCACTGGCTCTCTTGGCTGTAGTGGGTGCCACCAAAAATAATGTTTTCTTCGTAAGATTCCGAAAGACAACGACTCCATTGGTTCAAAAGTGGTCCTGAAAGCCAGTTGAAGACCACATCCATGTTCCAAGCGACTCCTGTGGGTTTAGCTTGCTTACTAGTGTTGGAATGCTTGATTAGGTCACTGATGTCTTGGTTTGAAGAAAGGTCTAATCCTCTATGTTTGAATACTGAACTCAACATCGCTCTGTAACCCTTGATGGTAGATGTTGAGAGTCCTTTCGATGTTCTGAGAATATAGAAGAAAATCTGCGATTTGGGTTACAGACGTTTGAGAAGAGGGAAGATTTTCTAGCTCTTGGCACCACTTTCTATCAAAAACTACCCACTTGGATTGGTAAACTGCAGAGAAGAGATTATTTGCCTGCACTTAGCAACAGCCTCTGCAGCCTTTCTTGAAAATCCTTTCGCCCTGACAGTCTGAAGCCTGTCAGAGAGAGAGTGGATAATCCTTGATGGTGTCAGAGGAAGTGCAGCTGTCTGAGAAGATTTCTCCTCTGAGGAAGCAGCCTTGGAAAGTCTGTCAAAAGGTTCAAAAGATGGGGAACCACTCTTTGTGTGGCACCAAAGGAGTGACTAATGTCACTGACACATTAAAGCTGTGTGAATTGAACTTCCTCAACACTTCCCTCACCATGCTGAATGGGGGAAGGCGTAAAGTCGAGGTTCGACCAGTCCTGTAACATGGCATCTGTTGCCCGTGCTTGTGGGTCCGGAGCTGTGGGGAGCAATACAAAGGAAGATGATTATTCCTTGACGTCAGCGAACAGGTCTGTCAACGGCTTTCCCCAGCTTCCAAAGGGCGGTGCATACCTGTGGATTGAGTGTTCATTCCGTTGGTAGGACCTGTTTTCCCCAGCTTAATTTGTCCGACAGAGGACGTTCATCTTGCCGTGAATGAAGCGAGTCACTACTAAGGTCTTGTTGCTCTTTGCCCAAAGAAGAAACTCTTTACGCTAAATTCAGTAGAGCATAAAAGAATGGATCCCTCCCGATTCTTGATATAAACAATGGCTTGATCTGGTCATGCTGTCGAATGAACCGCTACTGTCTTGTGGCAGGTTAGTGTTGAAAAAGTGTTGCAGTGCCAGGTGAATTGCTTTTAGTTCCTTCACGTTGATGTGGAGGTTTCTTTCGGAAAGGGACCATGTTCCTGACACTTCCATGTTGTTGAGAAGGGCTCCCCAACCTAGATGGAAAACGAAGGCGTCGGAGAATAACGTTAGGTCAGAGGTTCTGTTGGAGCCAGAGACTTTCCTGTCGAGAATCTGTCTTCTGCTAACCACCATCTCAAAAAGGCCTTCTAAGTCTGGGGAATGATGCTGAAACTGAATGGGTCCTGCCAACAACAATCCTTTTCAATTGGCTTTGATGTAAGAAGAAAAGTTCTTGTACAGAAAGACTCATCCATGCGTTCGATGGCTGAGAGGAGTGGCAAACTCATCCAGTCAGTGTTTCTTGGACCAAGAAATTATTCCTGTTGGAAGATCCAAGAAGCCCAAAAACGGCAAGAGATGTTCTCAGTTTTCCTGGGATGGATAAAATAGACTGAGTTGGGACTAACTGAAACTTCTTGAAGTTTATCAAAAGTTCTAATTCTTGGGCGAGACGAAGAGTTATCTGTAGGCCCTCCGTGCACTGAGAATAGGACTGGGGCGTCTAGAAGCCAATCGTCCAGATACAGAGAAATGTTTATTCCCAAAAGATGTAGCCATTTCATCCAGGGAGCAGTACCCAAGTAAAAACTTGAGGGGCCGTGGATGGTCCAAAATGTCGAGGTCGTAACCATCCAGTCTCCCGATGGATGGCCAGGAAACCAACTGATTCGTCTCCATTTTGAATTTCGTTGTTTGAGGCCCAACTTAAATCTGCGGTTCAGGGCACTGACGTCCAGGACAGGTCTCCATCCTCCTGATGACTTGGGGACCACAAAGAGGCGACTGTAAAATCCCTTGAGTTTACATTTTCGACTATCTCCACGGCTCTCTTTTCCAGGAGAGCTGATACACAAGATAGGGCTGAAAACCTCTCTGAGTCTACTGAGTAGGCTGCTAAGTTGATGGGAGAGGTTACTGGAGGTTTTTCCCTGGAGGGAATTGTATATCCTTCAGACAATACCTTCAGCACCCACGGTTCGGACACATTTTTCTTCTCCCATACTGGCCAGAAATGGGAAAGTCTTGCTCCCACTGGGACACAGAGGACCGGAGTCTCATTTTCTAGGGTTGGATTTGTTGAAGGGTTTCCTAGATGGTCTGGAGGTTCGGAGGTTGGTTCTAGGTCAGGACTGGATGCGGCCTCTACCTCCTCGAAAGGGATGTTGCTGCAGGGGTAACGACATCCTAGGAGTTGCAGTTGAAGTGGCTCTTGCAGGAAACTTCGTTCTTTTGGTGGATTGCAGTGATGAGGTCTAGAGTTGATTTCTTTTGTAAATCGACTGAAATCTGATCTAGAGTGTCTTGTGGGAACAGATTATCCTTGTCTAGAGGGGTGCAAACAGAAGTGAAGAAAAACGTTCTGATGGGAGATTTTTGCCGTGAACAGAGCACCACAAATCTCGCTTCTTGAGGACTCCGTTGTGAAGATGGTAGCTAGTTCTACTGCTCCATCTCTTACAGCTCTATCCGCACCCCAGTACTCCCAGCCAGTCCAAAGTGAAGTTTTCTTGCAGGGACGCACAGTCTTCTATTTTCTTAGCTAGAGCTCCTACCGTTCCAATCTAGAAAACTAAAAATCTCAAAGACTTTGAAAATATCTTTGAGAAGATGGTCCAACTCCGAGGTTGTGAAAAGAATTCTGGCTGAAGCGAAAGCTGAACGATGAGAAACATCTATGATAATGGAGAAGTCTCCCTGAGAGGAGGCAGAAACTCCCAAGGACGGAGCTTCTCCAGTTGCATAAGACACGTACTTCTGTCTTATTAAGTGAGGAGGAGGTGCACAAAAGACTGCCTTCCTGACTTTCCTCTTCTCTGCTAGCCAGGCATCCATGCGGGTAAAGCTTTCTCGATGGTTGAAGAGGAGACAACACCATACATTGAAGTCCGGCAGTACCTGGTGGTTGACAGATGCTCAGGTAGGCTGAACCCAGAGATAATGGAACGACTGGGGAGAAGGACGAGTTGGCACCAGCAGACCAGGAAAAATCTGAGTAGAGCCGAGTAAAGAGAGGTGGGTTGTTCTTCTTCTGCAGGCTCCTCGGCGGACAAAGCGGGCAATCCTGGGGTTCCACGGTGTCCTGTACAGGAGCTGGAGCAGGTTTTCAAGAAGGCTCAAAACTTTGTCAAGTCGGAGTTGAAGCGGCGCCAAAGAAGGGTCTTGAGAGGCAAACGGAAATTCTTGTTGCAGGGTCACGAAAACATAAGAAGTGGGGTGGAAGGGAGAGGCACCCCCCATCGACTGGGCGCCACGGACAATAGGCGCCCAATTCGTTGCAAAGGAAAGCTGACTCTTTGGAAGCAACTGCATTGTCCGCTGGACGTTTGGTACGCCAAGGATGGGCGCTCTGTGATCTGAACGATGAAACGTTCGAGCACTTTTAAGAAAAAAACGGGTTCTTCTGACTTGGAAACTGTGTGCTCCCGAACAGGTAAACACCATTCAGAAAGCTGCGGCAAAAGGTGATGTGGCTTCGGACGAAGATCTAAGCTCGGATGCGAACGATCTGTGAGTTGTCGCTAAATGCACATTTCTGACGTACACTGGGCGCTTTCACGTGAAAGGGAGCGAGAATCTCTTGTTGGCGAATCCCAGAAACTACAAGAAAGGAGAGGGCTCATCCGTTTCTCTGGTTACTAAATACATGTTCCACTGGATGGGAATCTGAATCCATTAAGCGCCTGGCCTTTTCAGTGGCCTAGATACATGTGCAAAACGGTCACTGCGTTTCTTCGATGTGGGAGAGTCTGAATCACTTGAAGAAAGGGTTATGGGTATCAATCTAATACCTTTCCAACGGTATTCTTCCGCAGCCTGGGATCAGCGGACAACAGGCTACCGGATGATTTTGAATTGACTGCTCGTGGGGCAAACCCCACCGACCTCCCTTGGACTGCCAGTTTGCTTCCTCCCATGTTTGCAAGGGGAGTTTAAAAGGGAAATATGGTCTAGGAGTATCGGTGGGAAAATATAGCCGCCCCCTCCACTAGCACATCACTCAACACAACACTACTAAATTTGTCCATTAGGACCTTCACAGAGTTCCCAATTTGGGAAACAGTATTCACAAGTAAATTAAATTTTTGATCTACCCGTGCTTCTAAGCTGGCAATGGCATTGGGTTCAGCAGAATGAGAGTTAGGTACAGGAGTGACATGAAAAGCTGGAGGACTGGAAATGGGACTAAAAAGCTGTCACAGTGTACTGATGGAAATCCTTCTTTTGAATTAATGACAATACCCTTCATAATTGGTGAACTGAAAAACTGAATTGGTTTTCATCTTATCAATAAGTTGAATTAACCACACCGAAATTGAGATTGTCTATGAGAGGTGGTAGATAGAAGATAGTAGAAAGTTCAACCAAGGCTGAAAGGGTTAGTAAGCTCAACTCTCACTGTTCAAGACGTGTTTGGCTGGACTTGAGAGGGGAAAGGGATGTAGCTCCCTTATTTTCATTTGAAATGCCACATTTCTCCCTTGTAAAAGGTATGCACATATCTTAGTTTATATTGTACATGTTGCCATAACACTTAATAGTGTTCTTGTGTATCTTCACCTTGATGTAACAGCAAATTGCCGAGAGTTTTTATGGTAATGTTACGTAAGTAGTGATATTCTTCCATAATTTTATGAATATATATCAATTCTTGACTCCAATTCCACCTCTTATGCATGAAAAGCCCGGCTAACTGTGTAATGTAACATTAATGTTAGGCATGAGTGACATCATAGCCTAGGCTAAGGACTGCATGCTGTTTGGCACAAGATGGCTGTCTTAATGAACTTTTTGTATTACAGGGAACCAGTCCAGGGTATTTGAAACGGGAACCAGTACAGGCGGTCCCCCCGACGGTTCCGACTTTACGACGTTCGAGTTTACGACGGTTTTTCAGATATATTCATTAAAAAATCCAGGCCGACTTACGACGTTTGTTTCGAGTTTACGCAGCAGCCCGTTCTGACGCAGCCTGTTTACGACGCTTTTCAATTACGTATATTTATAAAAAAATCCGTTTCTGGTTTAACAGTAATCATCAAAAATCAGTTTCTGGTTACAATTATTAAAATACATTGCAAGGTTATGACGTTTTTTCGGCGCTTTTTACGCCGCTTTGTAAGCGGAACTAGTTTCGTGAGCGTAGCTGCGCTCTGTATGTAACTGCATTGGTACTGTAGTTGACGGACAACGACCTTCCTGGGTCGATCACGCAGGCGCGTGTAACAATACCAAACAACCCTTTCCTCACTCACGTGTTTGCCTCCGCAGAGTTAGGTACGTTGCCTCATTGTTGCTTTTCTTTAGCTGCAGTTTTTTCGTGAATTGTGCCTTCACTATGGCTCCAAAACGGCAGAGTTCATCATCTGATGCTAGTGCATCAGAAGCCGAGGAAGAGCATCACCATGGAAGTCAAGTACGACGTAATTAAGCGTTCGGAGAAGGGTGAAAGTAACACTGAGATAGGCCGTGCCTTGGGCCTTAGCAGAACGACGGTTGTTACCATAGTGAAGGACAAGCAGCGTATTCTGAAACATGTGCAAGACGCTGCACCAATGAAGGCAACGGTGATTAACGTGAAGCAACGTAGCCAGAACGTAGTGGAGATGGAGAAGTTATTGTTGATCTGGCTGGAAGACCAGAACCAACGGCGTGTTCCAGTGAGCCTGAGTGTGATTCAAGAGAAGGCTAGGAGCTGCATGCGGCAGTGGTGAAGAAAAATGGGGAAGGCAGTGCTAGTGAAGAATTTTCCGCCAGTAGGGGTTGGTTTAACCGCTTCAAGGCTCGTGCAAATTTGCACAATGTGAAGTTGCAAGGTGAAGCTGCTAGCGCTGATGACGTAGCAGCAGAAAGTTTCCCTAGTGGTTTGGCTGAGATAATTAGGGAAGGTGGTTACACTGCTGACCAGGTATTTAATGTAGATGAGACAGGGTTATTTTGGAAAAGAATGCCAAATCGTACATACATTTCCAAGGAGGAGAGGTCAGCACCAGGCCATAAAGCTGGTAAGGAGAGGCTGACTTTACTCTTTGGGGCAAATGCTAGTGGCGATTTGAAGCTTAAGCCCTTGCTAGTGTACTTGGCAGAAAATCCCAGGGCTTTTAAGGGCATTTTCAAGAGTCAACTCCCGTCATTTGGAAGTCCAACAAGAAAGCTTGGGTTACTTTGATGGTCTTCGAGGACTGGTTCAATGACCACTTTGTGCCCGCAGTGGAAAGGTATTGTGCCTCGAAGGGTCTGCCTTTTAAGGTCCTGCTTGTCTTAGACAATGCCCCTGGTCACCCGGCTAATCTTAGTAATATGAACCTAATGTGAAGGTGGTGTATCTACCACCAAATACTACATCCCTCATACAGCCGATGGACCAGGAGTCATTGCTAACTTCAAGGCATACTACCTGAGGAGGACAATACGCGCTGCTTTTACGGGCCGTTGAAGGTAACAAGGAGTTGACTCTGAAAGATTTTTGGAAGGGCTACAACATTGCAGATGCTGTGACGAACATCGCACGTGCTTGGGACGAAGTAAAGGTGTCGACTCTGAATGGTGCGTGGAAGAAACTGTGTCCGCAGTTTGTGAATAGTTTTAAGGGGTTTGAGCAGGCAGAAGATGTTGAGGCTGTGACAAGGAAAATTGTTGGGCTAAGCAAGAGGCTGAAACTGGACTTGGAAGCTGAGGATGTCACTGAGCTGCTGGCATCCCACGGAGAGGAATTGTCATCGGAGGACCTCATTGAGCTGGAGAAGCAGATGATCGAGGAGGAGGAAGAGGCACCACAACCAAAGGTCAAGGAATTAACAATCAAGGGCTTGACAGAGGGTTTTGCTCACCTGGAGAAATGTTTGGCAGCATTTGAGGGTGAGGACCCTAACATTGCCAGGTTTGAGAGGATTCGCAGAGGAATGCTGGATCTTACTACGTGCTACAGGGAGGCGCTGAAGGAGAAGCAGCTGAAGAAGAAAGTGCAGTCTAGGCTAGACTCTTTCTTCGTGAAGAAGTCTTCAGCACCACCTGCCACTCCTAGTCTAGGTAAGGATTTCTCAACTTTATTTTTATTAACTGCTGTAATATAAATTGTTATAACTTGTAATAATATTTATAAAAATGTTACTGCAATTTATATTTACATACTGTAGATACACAGCATAACCCAATAAATTTTATCATTTGTATCATTGCAGAAGTGACTCTAATCCAGATTCCCCAGAACCTCTACCTGGCTATGAATCAGAACCTGAGCCTGAACCTGTACCTGCAGTAACCTCCCCAGCAGCTTTTCCAGCTCTATCAGGTAAGGAATTCCTAAGTGTTTAATTTTTATAATTTTCATGCATGAAATCATTTGTACATACAGTACTGTACATATGGTACAAATTTTATATTTACTATCGCATAACCTAATTTATTTCATTATGTGCCATTCCAGATCTCTTTGGTAGTGATGACAGTCCTGACTCCCCTGAAGAATTCCAGGGTTTTGAAGTTACTGGGACCTCCTGTCTCCTCTCCAACTTCACCAGGTAAGGAATTCTTAATGTTTTTTTAATGTTTTATAAATTTTTATAAATGTTAAAAAAAGTGTACTGCACTTCACCCACTGTACAGTACACTATTGCTTTAGTATTTGCTGTAACTTTACATAATCATTATCATTCCAGATCCACATGTTACAGCCTCCTCCCGGCCCAACTCAGCTGACCTTATCCCCTCTCCAGCCCCATCAGGTAAGGATTTCATGACTTTTTTTTCTTTCAAATCACTTTATAAAACTGTATACAGTACAGTAGCTTATTGCATACATACCCTGTGTGGTAATTTCTATCTTTTATCATTCCACAAATGACAGGTGTCCCCTGCTCAACTCCAAATTCACCTGCACCAGTAGCACCTGCACCCATTTCATGTCCACCAGGTAAGGAATTCTTCACTTTTTAGAAATTTCTATTAGCCTACATTGTTTTAAATTGTGTTATTATACTTATACAGTACAGTACAGTACTGCTGTGTACAGTATCATTTCTATCTTTTCATTGCAGACTCCCAAGCACCTGCAGATGCCACACCATAGCCCCCCTGTTCTCATCTACCATATGCCCATCCCAGTAAGCAAGCCAACCACTAGAATTTGGTAAGAACACTTTCTGTTTTATAAATTGTTATACATTTTATAAAATTAGTGTACTGTTTATGAAATCCACAGAAGTACTTTATTCTAATCTTTATCATGTACATTATCATTCCAGACTGACATGCACCTTTAACCTGACCTCTACTGGAACTGTACAAAACCTTCCTCATGTAGCCTACATCTTTCAAATCACTCAAGGTATTGAATTCTTCACTGTTTTTAATGTTATAAATGGTCATATGTGCAGTACATTTGATAAATATAAAGTAACGTCTTCATTCTAATATTCCAGACTGCCCAGCACCTTTACTAGAGCTCCCTCATCCTCGCCTCCATCTTCTAAAAATCACTGAAATTAGGGAAGGAATTCATATTTTTATTTTGTACTGTTGAACATAGGTTTGTGAAATACCTGAACTGATACAGAACAGTGTAACACATACAGTACAAACTCTGCAGTAATTTTATCCTTATCATTGCAGGCTCCCCACGCATACAATCTCCATCTCCCCCAACCTAGCCTGCGGTTGTAACAGCTTTGACAATCACTGAAATGAGGTAAGGAATTCCTAACTCTTTATAATTTTTATATATTTATTATTCTACTGTAAAATACTGACTGTTCTGTATTTATACAGTACAGTACTGTACTTTGTTGCATGCAGGACTACTGTACAGTATTATATGTACACTAATACTAAATTTTTACATTCCAGAATCCCCCTGAATCATGAGGCCACACCATTTTTCCAGGGTTAAGAAGCACAGGGTTTCCAAAATAAAAGTAAGGAATTCACTTTTTTTTTATCTTTTATAAACTCTTTGGTATAAATTACAGTACAGTACAGTGTACTGTACACCTGTGTTACTGTATAACATGTTGTATTTTACTTTTGTGCAGTATATGTACAGTACTCTATACTTTACTGCATACAGGATTTACTGTACTTTGTAGTAAATTGTAAATTTTTACATTCCAGAACCACCAGTTTTGGATACACACCACAAAATGTAGGTAAAACATCAAGAAATCAAAATGTAGGTAAAACATCAAGAAACAACATGCAGTATACCCAAAGGATTAAAAAGTAAGCCTTTCAGTTATAAACTTTTGTTTCAAATTTTGGAGAAACATGGTGATAGGCAGTTGCTGATGCTGCTTCTTCATGCTGACGAGGGTGTTATTGTAAGGCACCAAAGCAAGCATCAAGGGCATTTGTGAATTTTATGGAGCATTCCATATCAGGATCCCATGCCTCAGTCATCTCTTGCAGCTCCATGGCTGCCCTCATAATTCGGGACAGATGTTCCAAAGACAGGCCCTCATCCTTCTCCTCATCCCCTGAACCTGCTGTGTCTTCTTCTTCACTGGCAGAATTCGTCAGCTCTTCCACATCCTGGTCCGTCAGGGGCTCAGAGTGGGCATCAATGAGGGTGCCAACTTCATCCTTGGTGATGTCATCGAAGCCTTCTCCACCAAGCATCCTCGCCAATTCGATTGCCTTGTCAATGGCCAAATGTTGAATTTCTTCAGAAGCCCTTCTGATCATGAGCTTCTTCCAGCATGCATTAAGGGTCTCCTTCATATCCTTCAACAATCGGCCAATGATGGTCAGATACGTGGCAATCGTGAATTTATGCCAATCCTTCTTCAGTGTAAATTAACTAACAGTATCCATTTCCTTCACAAGGTACTCGAGAGAGTTCCAGGCATAGAGTGCCTTGAAGGCACTGATCATGCCCTGGTCCATTGGCTGGAGGAGAGAGGTGATGTTGGCAGGGAGGAACTGGAGTTAGACTCCCTTGTAATAAAGATCCAGAGGGTGGCCACCATCATTACCCATAATCAACAACACTGAATTCCATGCACAAGTCACTGGGGTAATCCTTAACTTGAGGGATGAAGCTGAGTGAACCATTCAGACATAAGGACTTTGGTGATCCAGGCATTGGCTTTGTGCATCCAAAACAGAGGCAGCAAGTTCGTGTTCTTATTTTTGAAGGTCCTGGAGTTTGCAGCCTTGTAAATGAGGCCTGCCTTCAGCATGAAGCCAGCTGCATTGCCACACACATTATGAGGTAGCTCTATCCTTCTAGGCCTTAAAAATGATATTTTTATGATAAAATAAAGTTTTGTACATACTTACCCGGCAGATATATACTTAGCTATAGTCTCCGACGTTCCCGACAGAAATTCAAATTTCGCGGCACACGCGACAGGTAGGTCAGGTGATCTACCATACCCGCCGCTGGGTGGCGGGAATAGGAACCATTCCCGTTTTCATGTCAGATTTTTCTTCCACCTGTCTCCTGAGGGGAGGCTGGGCGGGTTATTAATCGTATATATCTGCCGGGTAAGTATGTACAAAACTTTATTTTATCATAAAAATATCATTTTTGTACATGCAACTTACCCGTCAGATATATACTTAGCTGATTGGCACCCTTGGAGGAGGGCAAGAGACAGCTAAAAACTAAAAAACGGGAAAACAACATATGTTGTAGGAATAAACAAAAACCATGGTTCTTACCTGATTGGGCAGAAGACTTCATGGATACTGTCTATGAGTCTGCATGCCTCAAGAGCTTCAGCGAGGAAGTGACCTAAGACTGACAGCCCTTCTGGATCATATCAATGGGGAAAAAAAAACCCACTTACATGACAGAGCCTGTTATGGATCGTGTCAATGGGGATTAACCCACTTACAAGACAGAGCCCTCTACCTGAATCATATCAATGGGGGCTATCCCTCTTACATGACAGAGCTAGGTAATAAAAATACAAGGAGCTAACAACCAAACCCGACCACCTGACCAAGCCTAACCTTGTTAGTGATACGAGATGAAAAAGAGAGAGAGACCTTCAACACTCTCTTTCAACCGACCATAAAAACACAACAAACAATTAAAAATAATTAACTAAATTAAATAGGATTAGCTTCAGCTCCTTGACCCAGCACCGAATCCATGGATACGTAAGCTCCTAGAGAGAAGCACTTCTCATATGTCACACTAACATCTCTCAAATAATGAGAAGCAAACACTGAGTTACATCTCCAGTATGTAGAGTCCACAATAGACTGGAGGGACCAAGACTTGTGGAAAGCCAGAGAAGTAGCTATGGCTCTCACCTCATGAGCATTAACTCTTAGGAGCTGAAAATGTTCGTCTTTGCATGAAAGATGAGCCTCTTTGATAATATCCTTAATGAAGAAAGCCTGGGCATTCTTGAAATTGATCTTGAAGGATCCTTGACAGAGCACCAAAGACTTTCGGTGTTACCTCTGAGCTGTTTCTTTTTTTCTCCAAATAATGTCTAAGACTTCTTACTGGACAGAGTGTGTGTTCTAGCTCCTGTCCTGAAAGATCGGAGAGTCCTTTGACCTCAAAACTCCTAGGCCAAGGTTTTGAAGGGTTCTCGTTCTTTGCTAAGAAGAGAGGCTGAAAGGAGCAGATTGCAGAGTCCTTCTTAAAACCGACAGAACCTTCCAAAGCTTGTAATTCGCTCACTCTTTTGGCAGAAGCAAGAGCAAAAAGAAACAACGATTTTCTGGTTAAATCCCTGAAAGAGGCAGATCGAGGAGGCTCAAATTTATTAGACATTAGGAATTTTAAGACCACTGTCCAAATTCCAGCTGGGAGGTCTAGGGACTTATTTTTAGAAGTTTCAAAAGACCTTATAAGGTCGTGAAGGTCTTTATTATCCGAGATGTTCAGACCTCTGTGTCTAAAGACTGAAGACAGCATGCTCCTATACCCCTTTATGGTGGAAACCGCCAGGTTACACTGCTCCCTTAGGTAGAGAAGGAAATCCAGCAATCTCCATTACAGAGGTACTGGAAGAGGACACTTTCTTAGATCCTGCACCATCTCCTAAAGACTTCCCACTTCGACTGGTAGAGGCGCAAGGTAGAAGATCTTCTGGCTCTGGCGATAGCCCTCGCAGCCTTGAGCGAAAATCCCTTCGCTCTAACCAGTCCTTCGACAGTCTGAAGGCAGTTAGGTTTAGAGCGGGAAGGTTCTTGTGATATCTGTCGAAGTGGGGCTGTTTGAGAAGATCGCTCCTGAGAGGGAGCGACCTGGGAAAGTCTATCATCCATTCCAGTACCTCTGTGAACCAGTCCCTGGATGGCCAAAAGGGAGCGATCAGGGGTGAGCTTGGTGCCCTTTTGAAGAAATGAACTTTCTTATTACTTCCCTATTATCTTGAACGGGGAAAAGCATAGCCGTCTAGACCGTCCCAATCTAGGAGAAGGCCGTCTATTGCTACTGCTCTGGGGTCCGAGATTGGGGAGCAGTAGTTCTCCAACCTCTTGTTCCAATGGGTTGCGAAGAGGTCGATATGAGGTCTCCCCACAGGAACCACAGCCTTTTGCAAACCTCCTGATGAAGAGACCATTCCGTGGGAAGAACCTGGTCTTTCCTGCTGAGCAGATCCGCTCTCACATTCCTTTCTCCCTGAACAAATCTGGTGAGGAGAACGATGTTCCTCTCCCCGCCCATAACAACAGAAGGTTCCTTGCTGCAATGTACAGGGAGAAGGAATGTGTCCCTCCTTGCTTCCTGATATAAGCCAGGGCTGTGGTGTTGTCTGAATTGACAAGAACTACTGATCCCTTGACCAGAAGTTCGAATCTGGCATGAGAGCCAGATGAATGGCTACCAGCTCTTTCATGTTGATGTGCCAGGACCTCTGATCCGTGTCCCAGGTGCCTGACACTTCTTCCGAGCCTAGTGTTGCTCCCCAACCCGACTCCGACGCGTCTGAGAACAACACTAGGCGAGGGCTCGGCGGTTGAAGAGGAATTCCTAGACCCAGTTTTTGGGGTCTAACCACCAACGGAGATGTTCCTTTACTTGAAATGAGATCTGGAAGGAGTTGACAAGTCTTGGGACTTCCGATCCCAAGATTCTTTCAGGAAGAACTGTAGAGGTCTGAGGTGAAGCCTTCCTAGAGAAACGAACTGTTCCAGCGAGGAAATGGTCCCCAGCAGACTCATCCATTCCTCGCCGAACAACTGTCTTTCTCTAGAAAGTCTGTCACCTTTTGAAGGCAGCATTCCCTTCTTTCCAGGGAGGGAAACGCCGAAAAACCCCGAGAATCCATCAGAATCCCCAGGTAGACAATTTCCTGCTGAGGAATCATCTGAGACTTCTCGAGGTTTACAAGAAGTCCTAGTGACTGGACCAGGTTTAAAGTCCGAGAAAGGTCCTCCAGACAACGGTTCTTCGAATTGGACCGAATTAGCCAGTCGTCGAGATACAAGGAAATCCTCACCCCCTCCAAGTGCAACCAGTGAGCTACATTCCTGAGAATGGTCGTGAACACTTGGGGAGCTGTGGAAAGTCCGAAGCACAGAGCCCTGAACTGAAAGGTTCTGCCGTCTACCATGAACCTTAGGAACTTCCTGGAGGAGGGATGGATGGGAACGTGGAAGTAAGCATCCTGAAGGTCCAGGGACACCATCCAATCTCCTTGACGAAGAGACGACAGAACTGAAGACGTCGTCTCCATAGAGAACTTCTTCTTGATGACGAACGAGTTCAGGGAGCTCACGTCCAAGACCGGTCTCCACCCTCCCGAAGATTTTGGCACAAGAAAAAGACGGTTGTAAAACCCGGGAGTGAAGATCTTGCACCAGTTCTATGGCAGCCTTTTCTAGCATTTGTTCGACTGCTAGCAGAAGGGCTTGCCTCCGCACAGGATCCTTGTATCTGGCCGATAACTCCCTCGGAGTTGTTGTCAAGGAGGTTTTGAAAAGAAGGGAATGAGGTACCCTTCTTCAAAACAGAGAGGGACCATTCGTCCGCCCCTTCTGTGCCCAGGCTTCGGCGAACTTTAGAAGTCTGGCACCTACTGGAGTCTGGAGGACTTGATTTTCACTTGGACTTCCTGGAAGGGAGTCCTGAAGACCTAGATCTTCTCTCAGGTCTACGCTCCTGAATAGACCTGGATCCACCGAAAAGGGCTCCTGAAAGGGGTCTTCTCCTTCTTAGCAAAGGGAGCAGCAGGTCTCATCCTCTTAGAAGACTGAGCCAGCAGATCCTGAGAAGCCTTTCTCAGACAAAGAACGAGAGATCTCCTTCACAGTCTCTTGTGGGAAAAGATGGCTAGACAAAGGAGCAAACAAGAGGGAAGACCTCTGGAGAGGAGAGACCGATTTGGAGAGGAAAGCACTGAATACTGACCTCTTCTTAAGCAGGCCAGTGCCGAACAGGGGAAGCGATCTCCATAGAGCCGTCCTTCACAGCCTTGTCCAAGCAAGACAAAACACTGCTGAGGTCCTCCATACTGACTGAATCCTCTTCAAGACTCCTCTTGGCTAAGGCCCCTAGAGACCAGTCCATGAAGTTAAAAACTTCCAGCACGCGGAAAAGGCCCTTGAGGAAATGGTCCAATTCACAAAGTCCCCAAGAAGCCTTGGCCGAATTAAGGGAGAGTCTTCTGGAAGAATCCACCAGCGAAGAAAAGTCTGAGCCAGCAGAAGAGGGGAGAGCTAACCCCATCGGCTCCTTAGTCTCGTACCACATTCCCGCTCTTCCCGAAAGCCTAGAGGGAGGCAAGGAGAAGACAGTCTTGCCTGCATCCTTCTTCAAAGAGAGCCACTCTCCGAAACCTTTAAAGAGCTTTCTTCATGGAGATCGTAGGACGCATTTTAACTAAAGAGGAAGATTTCGATGCCTTGGTGCTCGAGAGCATGGAACCAGGAGAAGGAGGAGAAGCAGGCTTGAGGGAATCTCCATACTCCTGAACCAGAAGAGCTGTCAACCTCTTGTAATCAGAAATGGTGATATCCTTAGGGGATTCGTCCTCCGATAACGCCTCCAGGCCAGCAGGAGGAGGAGAACATCTAGAAGTAGAAGGGCACTTGCCAGAAGAAGAGCGCCTAGAAGGAGAGGAGCCTTTGTCCACTGGAGAACGCCGATCCGGAGAGAAGCGCCTGCAAGATGACTGGCGCCTGACAGGAGAAGAGGCTCGAACAGAAGAGGAGCCCTTGCTAGGAGAGGGGCCTAACAGAAGAGAGGGAGGCTGGAGAGGAACTTCTACGAGGAGAAGAACGAGACTGATGAGCAGAGCGTTTGACTGTGGAGAAAGCATCTCCAACAGGAGAAGAAGGACGACGATGGCGCGAGCGCCTGGGTGGAGAGGCGCTATCCGGAGGAAGAGCGCCTGAGGAGAGAAGCGCTACCAGGAGAGGAGCGCCTACCAGAGAAGAGCGCCTAACAGGAGAGGAGCGCCGCAAGGAGAGGAGCGCCTACCAGGAGAGGAGCGCCTGGACGGAGAGGAGCGCCTGCAAGGAGAGGAGCGCCTACCAGGAGAGGAGAGCCTGAAGGAGAGGAGCGCCTGCTGCTGGAGGGGCGCTTAACAGGAGAAGAACGCTTCACAGAAGACGACTTGCTGGGAGAAGAGTGTCTCTTGGAGGACTTGATCGGAAGAGAGGCATCCTTCCGACGAGAGGAGCTCTTTGATAAAGAGCCAGCAAGAGCAGCGATAGCTGAGCCTGGAGGCCTACCAGGATCTGCTTGGTGGACTCCTGACCACCAGAAGAAGAGGAGGGAGATCTTCGAGTTCTCTTCTTTGCAACAGGAGAACCTTCAGGGAAGCGCTCAGGGCTAGAGTCCAATGCGTCTCCTCTAGGAGCCTTCCAAGTCCTCTTCAAAGGGCGCGACTCCTCAGCCGAACTCCAACCACGCTTAGGAGAAGAAGAAGCAGAAGACGAGAAACACTTCTTCAAGATCCCTTTTCTACGGCGATCTAAGGCAGCCTGGGACGCGTCAACAGGCGCTGCCGAAGGGACGCCTGACCGTTGGGAGCGCTCTTCATCCCCCTTGCGGCTGTCGACATTCCTCCTCCACTGGGTCTGGGAGTTTGGAAGAGGTCTAGGCCTAGGAGCGATGCGGAGCCGGTCAGACGCCCCCTCCACTACACTGGGGACACTACACACATCACTATCACTTCTCACTTTCTTTTCCTCCAAAGCACGCATCTGCAATTGCATCTTGCATGGATCGTAGCCTTCATTGCAGCCATCTCCGACGACGAATCCACAGGTTCGATGAAGGGTGAAGGAGCTGAAACAACTGGAGTGATTAGGAGAATCTGGAAGAGTGTTAGGTTCTAAATCTACCTCCTTAGAAAGAGACCTACTAGAGCTTCTAGAAGAAGCCTTCCTAACTCTATCCTTCTCCAACTTTGCGTACATAAGAGTTCAAAGCCTTCCATTCCAGATCAGTGAGATTCTCACATTCAACACACGTGTTCTCAAAAGAGCAATCATTCTCCCTACACCTCAACACACAGAATGAGGATCTACCAAGCTTTCAGGTAGTCTCACCTTACAATCAGACCTAACACACACACGAAACACAGGTGCAACACTCTGATCAGACATTCTTAAGAAAATACCAAAGCCAAAATCAAAATCAGTCCACAAAAGCGTATGCCAAGCCAAAGATCCAATACGTCACCAAAGGTCAGTCCAAAATAATCCTCAGCAAGCGAAAAATGAAAGTCTAAGCAGAAGGAACCAACAACAGATGTTGCCGGAACCAGCGACAGAGAAAATCTGATTAGAAAACGGGAATGGTTCCTATTCCCGCCACCCAGCGGCGGGTATGGTAGATCACCTGACCTACCTGTCGCGTGTGCCGCGAAATTTGAATTTCTGTCGGGAACGTCGGAGACTATAGCTAAGTATATATCTGACGGGTAAGTTGCATGTACAAAACCAGAGGTTTAATTCTTTGTAACATTCAATCATTTACTTGTTTTTGCAACAAATGTGAAGGTGGCACATTTTCCAGAACAAGAAAAAACTTTTTCTTGTCCAGAAAACTGAACACCGGTTGTGGATGTTTGCACCATTTTACTGATGATTTTCGTTCAAGATCTTGGGATATTTTGCGCCATTTCATTTGAATGCCAATGCCATTTCACCATGTTGTAGAAACAGAATTTAGGTGGAATTTTCTTGAAAATCACGTGGAACCCTCCCTTGTCAACTGGACAAAATCTTCAGAAACTGATGTTGCTCCTGCTTTATCCTCTTGTTAATAGTCAAATTGCTTCAGTTCAAAGCAAAACCAGTCAGCTTCCTGTACATTTTGATCACCTTCCATTTAACAGTTGAAAACTCACTTCCTGTAAAGAACTGAACATCATTCATTTTTCTTGAAGATGATTTACCAAGGGATGTTTTATGGAAGTCCATTAGAAAACAAGACCAAGGCTTTTGCGTTTTGCTCCTCATTTGATGCTCTTATCACAAAACAGTAGAAACTGAAGACTTATTTGGAATTGATAATGAATTTTTATTTCTGATGGTTGCATACTTCCTTTGATTTTGAAAAATTTCCTTGTTGATGTACTGATTTTTACTCTCATTTGCCAGTAATAAAAATTTTTTCATGTGGCATAACTTTTTTTTTCTTCAACATTTCCAGGAGTGCTTCCAAATTCTCCTGGAGCATCGAAACATTGAACGTTCCAACAATAGAATAACAGTTAATGTTGGCTCTTTGCCAGGAGCCTTAGAAGGAAGGCTTAACAGGGCATTTAGGGAGGCATCCTAGGGGAATGAGAAAAAATACATCAAACCAGCATAAGTATTTTGCAGAGGATAGGGAAGGGTATACAGTTTTCTAAATTAATTAAAAACACTCACAACTGCATATTTTAATAGTTCAAACACCAAATGAATAATTAAACTATCATCCTACACCAAATTTACCTTTAAACTATCATCTAAAACACTTTCTTATCAGATTTCAAAGTCATCTAACAACTCATTAGAGTTTAAAACATGACATTTTTATAATAAAGTAGTTTTATATATACTTTATCAAAATAATTATATTTATTAGTTCAAACCAGAGCTTCTCAAAAAGAGTATCTTTTGAATTCAAAATTGGGTTGAGGGTTGTGGTTAAGACACATCTGTTGAATAAATGGTCACCAGTTCAGACTCAGGGGCTGGGAACTTTTCAATAAGTTCTGCAGGGAATGACTTAGCAGATGGACTGTCCAATCTATTCAGGGCCGTATGTCCACTGCATCAAGATAAGGAGATTCTGAGGAGGGTGAGTTTGATAGCAATCTGAGAATTATTTGACAAAATATATATAAAACTGCCATTTTATTATAAAAAATGTTGTTTTTATATAATAATAAGTTTTAAGAATTTAATTTACATAGCTAAAGCTTCTACATTGATAGGAGGTGGAACATGGACATATTCTTTTCCAAAAACATTATGTAATGAATCTGAAAATAAAGGAAATCTAACTAATCTTTGCTTGTTGTCATTTCCCATCAGTAGTTAAAGAGAGCTACTGGGGTATATTGCCTCTGGTCTCAAGGTGCTCATCTTAACTTTAAAAAATGGAGGTTATTTTGTAAAGCCATGGGTCACCTCCAACATGGCAGGTGCAGAGAGGATCAATTCAAGTGACTCTGATGACTAGCAAAGCATGATAGGTGCTTTGAAAAACATGCCCTGGGTGATCTAAAAATCTTGATGGTCTACCAAAATAAAAACAACCAGAAAAACATTGTCATAAATTGAGATAAAAAAGAACTCTTTTTACCCACTGGACAACAGTGGTGGGTGTTTAGTACAATAGCAATCCTTGGCCTATCAAAAACTTGCACCTTATTAAAAGGTGAAGAGACTTTTGACATGACAAAATAAGGAAAAACAATGGACAAATTTCCTTCCATGATACCATGGCATGCACTACAAGTCTCTGCATTTCTTACAAGGTTGGGGAAAGATTCAACACTCTTGCATTAAACTTCACATTAAAAAAGTGAGAATTTGTAAAAGAATAATTACATTCCCAGTAGTTGAAAAAAGAATTCACTATGTGATGAGAAAATGAAAATGTATGAAAAATCAAAGTTCATGAAACATCCTTAGCTTATTTAAAAATATAGCAACTTATTTCTCTTAAACAAACCTAAGTGTGTCCCAAGTTAAAAGTCCATGAGGGAATTGAGAAACTGCACTGACTGACAGATTGAAATGGTCAGTGAATGAAATGGATCTTGCCATATCACCATATGTAGAGGATGGTCCTCTGAAAAACTCCAAAGGACAGAGACCTAAGAAATTCTCCCACAAAAACATGGAGGGGCTGATTATCAAAACATGAAACGCATTGATAATGATCTGGTGTCAGGCTGTCTAAGCTGAAACCCAAACAACATTCTGTAAGGTTCATTTTTCAACCTTAAGTCAAAAAACATCACTTAATAGAGCTCAGAACTGCATTTAAAAACTTAAAACAGACTTTCAGTATTACACAGGTGCCTGTGAAAAATTCATTTAAAACTTCAGGGTGCTCAGGGAAGCTGCGGGATAAAATTCTGCAATGTCTTATTAAACTCAACATAAGACTGTTTGGGTGCAATGAACTACCTGAAGTAAAACCAGACTCTTCAGTAATTTGCATTTTCCCAACATAAAACTGGGCAACAGTGGAAATAGATGATGCAGGGATCAACTTTGACAAGCAGGATGATTGTTATTGGTTACCAGATAGTGGGCTACAACTCCCCTGTCCACCCAGATTCAATAACAAGGACAAATATAATTTCCAGTAGGACTAAGTAGCATAGTATATGTACTACCAGACCTCACACAAGGAGTTTATGCATATTCTTGAAAAATTCAACCACACCCCCAAATAAAAACCCAAGTCTTTAAAAATTGAATACTTTTGGTGAACCCTTCTAAAGTGGTCCACTTACCTGGGAACTTTCAATGAAAAGGATTTTGATAGTTCAAACACAAAAAAAACTCTAAAAATGCTTGTACAGGCAAGTATCCTGTTTCCGATGGTTTAAACAGGTATTTGTAAGATGGATGCCCATTAAGAATATAAATGTATATTTTTTAATTGGGCTAAATAAGTTTAGTTGTTTCTAGGTCATGAATGAAATCTAATGATTGCAAATTAGTCGTTGTTTTTTTTTTTTTTTTTGGTGAGTCACAGAGGGAAAACCTGTGTTTTTCTTTTTACTTGAGTTGAAAGTTGTTACTTGGAAAGGGTGTAAAGTAAGATAGAAGAATAGATGGACAATATATATATATATATGGTTGAATTGATCATAAATATATATAAATGGGCTCTGTTTAATAGTGGTCATGTGCTTCTTTTCATGAATATTTATGTAATTTTGCAGAGTTTAAAATATTATTATAACATTTTTTGGCCCAATATAGTTATATAAATGAAGATGATATGGAAAGGACAAATTATTTTAGAAATGTGTCATTATTATTTGCATAGACTATATATAATAAACAATATATATACTGTAATGTTTGGTGATTGGTATATATTATATATATATATTTGCTACATTTTATAGCATTAGTGCTTTGATAATGTGTGTGGAATACAGGCCATGTATGTCATGTTATGATTATGTGTGTGTGTGTGTGTGTGTGAAATTTGGAACATTCCCAGGCCAGTTTTACAAAATATGAAACAAGTACTATACACCTAAGCCTCCCATCTAAAATCATGACAATAATCAGCCAGTTACTTTTTGCCATAACATTTCCCCTCTTGAATAGTAAATTTCATTTAGAGATGGCAGAAGAAGGAGGAAGGTACCAGGTTAGGTGAGTGGTTTTTGATAGGTGATGTTCCATGTCAGCCTGCAGGATAATTGAGGAAGTCTGTAGACTGGTTATATGTCTGAACCTTGCAAAACATGGCAAAGTTTATCATAAGAACACGCAAGTGTGAGGCAATGACACTGAAGATGGAGATGGAGATAAGAGTGGAAGTTGATAATGATTCACAAAGGTCAAGAAAGTGAAAAGACACTGGAAATGAAGCAAGATTAACTACATTAGAAAGCCAGCCTTCTTGTTCATATGATTCCTTTTAGTGGAAAATCAAGTGATGCTTCAAAAACTAATAATTATTTGAGTGCAAGGTCCAAGCACGGAAAGTGAAAGTGACAGCTGAAATCTTGTCCAGTCCTTCAGGTCCCAAGGGTTATTAAAAATGTATACACTATCAAGGACATATTCTCATGTAAATCATTTTAATATCAATAAGTTTGAGATGTTATCTAGAATTTGGTTTTGTTGCTGTAATGATGAAGTTTGAGTCCAAGACCAAAGTGCATTGAGAGTTTTGGCATGGGCAGCTGCTGTCAAAGGAATCTGATGACAGGGTATGTGAAATAGAGTATGAAAGACATTTAACAACAAAACATAAGCACCTGAAGGAGAGGTCTGGGAGGTCTGATTTGGACAAAAGAGGTTTTGAAAGATAACAAACAACAAGGAAGTCTAAGAGGTTTGAATTCAAAAGAAAAGTTAACATTGTTAGTTTATCAGAAAAAACACAGAAAAAAAAAGTTATCCTTAGACTGGGAAAATGTTTTAGACGGCAAAACATGAAACCTCAGGATGAAAAGGAAATGGATCATATTTTCTTCCAACTTGTTGTGCACCTTTAGTGAGTCAAAAGTGTGATTGTTTGATGATGAGGCTAGAAAAAGAAGTTAAAAAATACCTCTCTTTGGACAACACTATTGAAGCCAAAAAGTTTAGAAGTGGGCTGAACAAAAGAATATGTCGTCTGATAGATTGAAATTGAGTGTCAAGTGAGTGCTTATGAAAAGATAAAATGTATGCTCTGCAATTCAGGCCTTTCAAAACTGATAAAAGACTGCTGTGAAAAAGACCAATTACTAGTGTTTTCAGATATATTGGCTGATAATAAAATGTTTTGAAAACAATTTTTGAAAGAGCAAAAGTGTTTTGGCTTGGATACCAGAGCAAACTCCAGCTGATAGGACATATTCTTGGTTCAGTAGCAGAATATTTGAAATGGGACTGACGTGGATTTTTATGTAGCCATGGGAAAGCATGAAAGATGGAACAAGGTGGTTGTCCATCTATGGTGGAAAGTTGAAAAGAAAATTACTGTGGTGTCATTAGTACAAAAGGAAAATTTCTTGACCTGATTACAAAACATTGAAAGTTTGAGGACATTTAGGGAAAATCTTATTACAATGACACTTGGACAAAAGACAAAATGTCTAGCATAAAGTGTTGTAAAGGTGGTAATTTTCATAAACGTTGAGCCAGAGACCAAAGCAGACAAGACTGTTTTCCATTCTCTGTGAAGAAATAAACATCTAGAATAATCAATATGAAAAGGCCTTCTCCTCCATTCATGGTCAGGTGATTATCAAGATTCTTTTCTTGTTCCTTTCATTCAATAAATCGAAAATTACATAAACTTGAGACAGGAATTGATAGTTTTCTTTATGATCTTCAGGGAAAAATTATATTTTTATGATAAAATAAAGTTTTGTACATACTTACCCGGCAGATATATACTTAGCTATAGTCTCCGACGTTCCCGACAGAAATTCAAATTTCGCGGCACACGCGACAGGTAGGTCAGGTGATCTACCATACCCGCCGCTGGGTGGCGGGAATAGGAACCATTCCCATTTTCTAATCAGATTTTCTCTTCCACCTGTCTCCTGAGGGGAGGCTGGGCGGGCCATCCATCATATACATCTGCCGGGTAAGTATGTACAAAACTTTATTTTATCATAAAAATATCATTTTTGTACATGCAACTTACCCGTCAGATATATACTTAGCTGATTGGCACCCTTGGAGGAGGGCAAGAGACAGCTAATAACTAAAAAACGGGAAACAACATATGTTGTAGGAATAAACAAAAACCATGGTTCTTACCTGATTGGGCAGAAGACTTCATGGATACTGTCTATGAGTCTGCATGCCTCAAGAGCTTCAGCGAGGAAGTGACCTAAGACTGACAGCCCTTCTGGATCATATCAATGGGGATGACCCACTTACATGACAGAGCCTGTTATGGATCGTGTCAATGGGGATTAACCCACTTACAAGACAGAGCCCTCTACCTGAATCATATCAATGGGGGCTATCCCTCTTACATGACAGAGCTAGGGTAATAAAAATACAAGGAGCTAACAACCAAACCGACCACCTGACCAAGCCTAACCTTGTTAGTGATACGAGATGAAAAAGAGAGAGACATAACTCCAACACTCTTTTTCAACCAACCATAAAAACACAACAAACAATTAAAAACAACTAAAATAACTAAATTAAATAGGATTAGCTTCAGCTCCTTGACCCAGCACCGAATCATGGATACGTAAGCTCCTAGAGAGAAGCACTTCTCATATGTAACACTAACATCTCTCAAATAATGAGAAGCAAACACTGAGTTACATCTCCAGTAAGTAGAGTCCACAATAGACTGGAGGGACAAGACTTGTGAAAAGCCAGAGAAGTAGCAATGGCTCTCACCTCATGAGCATTAACTCTTAGGAGCTGAAAATGTTCATCTTTACATGAAAGATGAGCCTCCTTGATAATATCCTTAATAAAAAAGCCTGGGCATTCTTTGAAATTGCTCTTGAAGGATCCTGACAGAGCACCAAAGACTTTCAGTGTTACCTCTGAGCTGTTTCTTTCTCTCCAAATAGAATTTAAGGCTTCTACTGGACAGAGTGTGTGTTCCAGCTCCTGTCCTGAAAGATCGGAAAGACCTTTGACCTCAAAACTTCTAGGCCAAGGTTTTGAAGGGTTTCATTCTTTGCTAAGAAGAAGGGTTTGAAAGGAGCAGATTGCAGAGTCCTTCTTAAAGCCCAACAGAACCTTCCAAAGCTTGTATTTCGCTCAATCTTTTTTAGAAGCAAGAGCAAAGAGAAACAGTGATTTTCTGGTCAAATCCCTGAAAGAGGCAGATCGAGGAGGCTCAAACTTTTTTAGACATTAAGAATTTTAGGACCACGTCCAAATTCCAGCTGGGAGGTCTGAGGGGACTTGTTTTAGAAGTTTCAAAAGACCTTATAAGGTCGTGAAGGTCTTTATTATCGAGATATTCAGACCTCTGTGTCTAAAAAACTGAAGACAGCATGCTCCTATATCCTTTGATGGTGGAAACAGCCAGGTTACACTGCTCCCTCAAGAAGAGAAGGAAATCCAGCAATCTCCATTACAGAGGTACTGGAAGAGGATACTTTCTTGGATTGCACCATCTTCTAAAGACTTCCCACTTCGACTGGTAGGCGCAAGGTTGAAGATCTCCTGGCTCTGGCGATAGCCTTAGCAGCCTTTGTGCGAAAATCCCTTCGCTCTAACCAGTCCTTCGACAGTCTGAAGGCAGTTAGGTTTGAGAGCGGGAGATTCTTGTGAATCTGTCGAAGTGGGGCTGTTTGAGAAGATCGCTCCTGAGAGGGAGCGACCTGGGAAAATCTATCATCCATTCCAGTACCTCTGTGAACCAGTCTTGGATGGCCAAAAGGGAGCGATCAGGGTGAGCTTGGTGCCCTTTGACGAACTGAACTTTCTTATTACTTCCCCATTATCTTGAATGGGGAAAAGCATACCCGTCTAGACCGTCCCAATCTAGGAGAAGGCCGTCTCTATTGCTACTGCTCTGGGGTCCGAGATCGGAGAGCAGTAGTTCTCCAACCTCTTGTTCCAATGGGTTGCAAAGAGGTCTATATGAGGTCTCCCCACAGGAACCACAGCCTTTTGCAAACCTCCTGAATGGAGAGACCACTCCGTGGGAAGGACTTGATCTTTTCTGCTGAGCAGATCCGCCCTCACATTCCTTTCTCCCTGAACAAATCTGGTGAGGAGTCTGATGTTTCTCTCCCCGCCCACAACAGAAGGTTCCTTGCTGCAATGTACAGGGAGAAGGAATGTGTCCCTCCCTGTTTCCTGATATAAGCCAGGGCTGTGGTGTTGTCGGAGTTGACTAGAACTACTGATCCCTTGACCAGAAGTTCGAAATCTGGCAAGAGCTAGATGAATGGCTACCAGCTCTTTCATGTTGATGTGCCAGGTCCTCTGATCCGTGTCCCAGGTGCCTGACACTTCTTCGAGCCTAGTGTTGCTCCCCATCCCGACTCGAGGCGTCTGAGAACAACACTAGGCGAGGGCTCGGCGGTTGAAGAGGACATTCCTAGACCCAGCTTCTTTGGGTCTAACCACCAACGGAGATGTTCCTTTACTTGAAATGATATCTGGAAGGAATCTGACAAGTCTTGGACTTCTGATCCCAAGATTCTTTCAGGAAGAACTGAAGAGGTCTGAGGTGAAGCCTTCCCAGAGAAACGAACTGTTCCAGCGAGGAAATGGTCCCCAGCAGACTCATCCATTCCCTCGCCGAACAATGTCTTTCTCTAGAAAGTCTGTCACCTTTTGAAGGCAGCGTTCCCTTCTTTCAGGGATGGAAACGCTTGAAAACCCTGAGAATCCATCCGAATCCCCAGGTAGACAATTTCCTGCTGAGGAATCATCTGAGACTTCTCGAGGTTTACAAAAGTCCTAGGGACTGGACCAGGTTTAGTGTCCGACAAGGTCCTCCAGACAACGGTTCTTTGAATTGCTCGAATCAGCCAATCGTCGAGATACATAGAAATCCTCACTCCCTCCAAGTGCAACCAGTGAGCCACATTCCTGAGAATGGTCGTGAACACTTGGGGAGCTGTGGAAAGTCCGAAGCACAGAGCCCTGAACTGAAAAGGTTCTTCCCTGAACCATGAACCTTAGGAACTTCCTGGAGGAGGGATGGATGGGAACGTGGAAGTAAGCATCCTGAAGGTCCAGGGACACCATCCAATCTCCTTGACGAAGAGCGACAGAACTGAAGACGTCGTCTCCATAGAGAACTTCTTCTTGATGACGAAAGAGTTCAGGGAGCTCACATCCAAGACCGGTCTCCACCCTCCCGAAGATTTTGGAACAAGAAAAAACGGATTGTAAAACCTGGGGAATGAAGATCTTGCACCGGTTCTATGGCTTCCTTTTCTAGCATTTGTTCGACTGCTAGAAGAAGGGCTTGCCTCCTGACAGGATCCTTGTATCTGGCTGATAACTCCCTCGGAGTTGTTGTCAAGGGAGGTTTCCTGAAGGGAATGAGGCCCCTTCCTCAAAACAGAGAGGGACCATTCGTCCGCCCCCTTCTGTGCCCAGACTTCGGCGCAAATTCAGAAGTCTGGCACCCACTGGAGTCTGGAGGACTGATTTCTCATTTGGACTTCCTGGAAGGGAGTCCTGAAGACCTAGATCTTCTCTCAGGTCTTCGCCTCCTAAGGTGGACCTGGATGAAGGACCCCCTCGAAAGGGCTCCTGAAAGGGGCTTCTCCTTCTTAGCAAAAGGAGCAGCAGGTCTCATCCTCTTGGAAGACTGAGCAAGAAGGTCCTGAGAAGCCTTCTCAGATAAAGAGCGAGAAATCTCCTTAACAGTCTCTTGTGGGAAAAGATGGCTAGACAAAGGAGAGCAAACAAGAGAGAAGACCTCTGGAGAGGAGAGACAGATTTAGAGAGGAAAGAGCTGAATACTGACCTCTTCTTAAGCAGGCCAGTGCCGAACAAGGCAGCGATCTCCATCGAAGATCCGTCCTTCAGCTTTGTCCAGGCAAGACAAAACACTGCTGAGGTCCTCCATACTGACTGAATCCTCTGAAGACTCCTCTTGGCCAAGGCCCCAAGAGACCAGTCCATGAAGTTGAAAACTTCAGCACTAAAAAAGGCCCTTGAGGAATGGTCCAGCTCACACAGTCCCAAGTTGCCTTGGCTGAAGAAGGGGAGAGTCTTCTGGAAGAATCCACCAGAGAAGAAAAATCTGAGCCAGCAGAAGGGAGAGCTAACCCCATCGGCTCCTTGGTCTCGTACCACATTCCTGCTCTTCCCGAAAGCCTAGGAGGAAAAGAGAAACAGTCTTGCCTGCATCCTTCTTGAAGATTGCATCCACTCTCCGAAACCCTTAAAAGCCTTCTTCATGGAGATCGTAGGACGCATCTTGACGAAAAGAGGAAGATTTCGATGCCTTGGTGCTCACAAGCACCCAGGAGAAGGAGGAGAAGCAGGCAAAGGAGAATCTCCAAACTCCTGAACCAGTAGAGCTGTCAACCTCTTGTAATCTGAAATGGTGATGTCCTTAGGGGATTCATCCTCCGAAACGCCTCCAAAGGCCAGAAGGAGGAGAGAACATCTAGAAGAAGAAGGGCCTATCAGGAGAAGAGCGCCTAGAAGGGAGAAGCCTTTGTCCACTGGAAGAGCGATGATCCGGCCAGAAGCGCCTATAAGCTGACTGGCGCCTGACTGAAGAAGCCTGACAGGAGAGGGGCCCTTGCTGGGAGAGGGGCGCTAACAGGCGAGGAGAGGCTGGAGAGGAACCAGAAAGGCGAAGCGAGGAGAAAGGTTTGACTGTGGGAAAAATCTCCAACAGGAGAAGGACCGGCGAAGGCGATGGCGCGGCGCCTGGAGCGCGCTATCCCAAGAGGAGAAGCGCCTAGGAGTGAGCGAGAAGGAGCGCGCCTAACAGGAGGGGAGGAGCGCCTACCAGGAGAAGAGCGCCTGGCTCAGAGAGGAGCGCCTGCTGGGGGAAGAGCGCCTGCTTGGAGAAGAGCGCCTGGAGCGAAAAAAGGTTTGCCTGAAGAAGGGGGGCGCTTAACGGGAGAAGAGCATCTGCTTGAAGAAGGACGCTTGCTGGGAGAGAGTCTCTTGGAGGAATCGGAAAGATCATCCTTCCTACGAGAAGAGGCTCCTTGGAAAGAGCCAGCAAGAGCAGCGATAGTTGAGCCTGGAGGCCGACCAGGATCTGCTTGGTGGACTCCTGAACACCAGAAGAGAGAGGATGAGGGGATCTTCGAGTTTCTCTTCTTGAAACAGGAGAACCTTCTGGGAAGCGCTCAGGGCTAGAATCCAATGCGTCTCCTCTAGGAGCCTTCCAAGACCTCTTCAGAGGGCGCGACTCCTCAGCCGAACTCCAACCACGTTTAGGAGAAGAAGAAGCAGAAGCAGAAAAACTTTTTCAAGATCCCTTTTCACGGCGATCTAAGGCAGCCTGGGACGCGTCAACAGGCGCTGCCTGAGGGCGCCTGACCGTTGGGGGCGCTCTTCATCCCCCTTGCGGCTGTCGACATTCCTCCTCCACTGGGTCTGGGAGTTTGGAAGAGGTCTAGGCCTAGGAGCAATGCGGAGCCGGTCAGACGCCCCCTCCACTACACTGGGGACACTGCACACATCACTATCACTTTCACTTTTTCTTTTCCTCCATAGCGCGCATCTGCAATTGCATCTTGCGGATCGAAGCCTTCATTGCAGCCATTTCCGACGACGAATCCACAGGTTCGGTGAAGGGTGAAGGGGCTGAAACAACTGGAGTGACAGGAGAATCTGGAAGAGTGTTAGGTTCTAAATCTACCTCAGCAGAAAGAGACCTACTAGAGCTTCTAGAAGAAGCCTTCCTAACTCTATCCTTCTCAACTTGCTTCACATAAGAGTTCAACGCCTTCCATTCCAGTTCAGACAGATTCTCACATTCAACACACGTGTTCTCAAAAGAGCAATCATTCTCCCTACACTCAGAACACACAGAATGAGGATCTACCGAAGCTTTCGGTAGTCTCACCTTACAATCAGACCTAACACACACACGAAACACAGGTGCAACACTCTGATCAGACATTCTTAAAGAAAATACCAAAACAAATCAAAAACAGTCCACAAAAGCGTATGCCAAGCCAAAGATCCAATACGTCACCAAAGGTCAGTCCAAAATAATCCTCAGCAAGCGAAAAATGAAAATCAAAGCAGGAGGAACCAACAACAGATGTTGCGGAACCAGCGACAGAGAAAATCTGATTGAAAACGGGAATGGTTCCTATTCCCGCCACCCAGTAGGCGGGTATGGTTGATCACCTGACCTACCTGTACTGGCGTGTGCCGCTACCTGTGGGATAATTTGAATTTCTGTCAAGGGGAACATCGGAGACTATAGCTAAGTATATATCTGACGGGTAAGTTGCATGTATGGTAGGATTTTCAACACTCACAAACATCAAAACTTTTATGTTAATTGGTCTATCATTGCTGATCAAAAGACTTCTTATAAGGAATTTTTGTTTTTAATAAATTCAACTGATGACAAAAATGAAATATTTATTCTTAAAAATATTCAGGAAAATATACCAAATTATGAATCCCTTCCTGTTATGTATTGATATTATCAATAACTAACTAAAGTTCTGCCATAAGTAGTTTCAAATTGAGCTGTAAGTTGGTGAAAGTAAAGTGCCAATTCCTTTTCAAGAAATATGTGTAAAGTATACCTATTATTAGGCCTCAAACATTTCGATGGATGATAAAAACAGAATGGTTCATTTGGGAACAATTTATGAAGTAGTTGTACACCAGCGTACTGATTTTGAGAGAATATACAGGAAGTTTTCTTATTTGAATGCCTAATTTGGCTGGTGATGCTGTGGAACTGATATCTGGTTTTAAATTAGGTGATATATATTTACAAGCAGTGAACTTGTTAAAAGAGACCTGAACTTATACAGTATTGGTATTTTAAAGTGGCAGAAAAGACTGACAAATCAAGCTGTGTTTAGTTTTAAAATTCTTCCAAACTGAGACTTTCCATCCTAAGATGCATCAGCTAATTACCTAAAACATGGTTTTAGACTTATACAGTATGCATAAGATTTTAAAGTGAACAGCTGGAATTGGACTGAATTAATCCATCTATAGTCTACACCAAACTTTTAGTAGTAGTTTGAAATCTCTGCAGAAGGTGTGAGAAGACTCCTTATCAATTTCACACCTTTAAAAATATCTTTGAGAAGAAATACACAGTTTGAGGGCTTTTCCACAGACAGAACCAGTATCAAAAAACTTATACACTAACAGCGGATTATCTATTTCCATAGTGATGAACAAGGGAAATTGTGATACACAAAAAACATTGGTAAGGCCTAAAAAAGTAAGAACAAAGCCAGGTAAACCATAAAGGATGTTCTTGCTTGAGGCAATCATATATGGACACACTGTAAATCCTATGTAACCAGAGGAGGAAAGATAGAATGACTCAGAACTCTGGGTTTGTGTTTTTGCACCCAGTAAACACTTCAGTTCTAACTGTGACAGGCAAGACTGTAATAACGGCTGCACTGTTATACATCACAGTGCTATATGCAATCGAAACCAACCAAATAAATCTAAGATAGGTGGGGTACAAGTTGGAACTCTCTTTGACGAATACTGGACAGGGAAATAAGACGACTAGGAAGTCGATCTTACCTACAGCCACAATAACCCCAAAGGGTAAAAGAGGTCGCATTGTGCAAAAGAGAGGGTTAGATACCTGTGCTGAGAGATCATTCATAAAGAAATCTGCTCTTGAGGGACTCCACTATAAAAGCAAGGGAGTTGAAAATATATCATTGAGAGGTTACTTGACTTCTATACCAGTTAAGGAATATAAAATAGTGAACATCGCTGTACCTCACCAGGGTAGATTAATAAATATGGATTGTATAGTGGTAGACGAACTACCATAATATACAAAGAAATTTGATGTTAGAAGAACTTAAGGTCACTGTGCAGAACAAAAATCAGCTTGGATGATAAAGATTTTGATCTACCCATAGAAAAACAATCGCCTATTGAATTGTTAGTAGGGGTTGACAATGTGTACATCTTATACCCAGAGTTTAGGAAATTTGAAAATTTAGTATTGCTACCAACCGTATTTGGTTATGTGGTAGCCGGTTTGGGGAATTTGAAAATTTAGTATTGCTGTCAACCATATTTGGTTATGTGGTAACTGGAGCATGTGGTTCTCCTCCCACCATTTTCAAACTGGCAGTGGAAACCGAAAACATAATTACGGCTGAAGGGGCTACTCATTTAAAGGATCCAAAGGAAGATCTTGAAACTTTACGGAGTTTAGATCATTTAGGTGCTGACTACAGTGAAATAACTGACCAGGAATGGAAAGTACTGTACTGGAGAACTTTGAGAGTACTATAACTTACTCTGAAATTGACAAACAGTATGTTGTGGCATTGCCTTGGGAAGGCAATAAAAGATTAACTTCCAACTTTGGTTTGGTTTTGAATAGATTAAAACAACAGTTTGTAAAGTTTCAGAAGGACACTCAGTATCTAGAACACTACCAGAAAATCCTGAAGCATCAGGAGATAGGAGATTATTGGAGAGAGAGTGGAATATTTTAAAACAGAGGAAGACTGTCATTTCTTGGCACTACATGGTGTTAAAAAGGACAGTGCAACAACCCCTATTAGATAGTATTTGACTGTTCGGCTAGACGGGAAAAATGGGTTAAGCTTGTACGAATGTTTGTGGACGGGACCACATGTAACAGCTGACCTGCTCAAAGTTCTGCTGCAGTTTACAACAAAATCGTTTGCCTGTATTAAGAGAAAGCATTTTTAATGGTGCAAATCAGGGAAGAAGATAGAAACTATACTAGGTTTTTATGGTTGGAGGATCTAACAGACCCTCACAGTAAATTGTTAGTGCATAGGTTTCAAGTTGTTTTATTTGGAGCTACATGTTCTCCCTTTCTGCTGAATGCAACGATTAAGAAACACCTATCTATGGTAGAAGGTGACGTAGAAAAGATAAAAAGAGGACTATATGTAGATAACTTGCAGTTCACTAGCAATGATGATAATGAACTGGTAAGTTTTTTCTTTGAAGCAAATAAGATATTTGCACAGGCACATTTATATCTGAAAGAATGGACGAGTAATAATGACTCATTGCAAACTACAGTAAACCCCCCATATTCGCGTTCTCACGATTCGCGGACTCACGTATTCATGGATTTCTCTTTGGAACGTATCTACCCATTACTTGCAGAAAATTCGCCCATTCGCTGTATTTTTTACTGAGAAATATTCACTAAATACTGTATTTTCATCTCATTTTCATGACTAAATGCACTTTTTGCGATAAAACTATTCAAATATTCAGGTAATGCTCGAGTTACGATAATTCACTTTACGATAATTCAATTTTGCAATGGGGTAAGCAATTAATATCAATATGACAATATTATTTATAAAATATTATTAAATTTTGCATGGGCGCAGGCAGCAGCGTAATCAGGCAGTGAGAGAGACCAAATTACAATAGACCACTTTTCCTCCATCTCTTTACCCCATCTTCTAGTTAAAAAAGTAAAAGAGAATAATAAATGTATTGTTAGTAACATTATACTCTTGCGTAAATGCGTACAGCCATAAACAACCGACCAAGAAACTGTTGTTTTGCTTATAACCGAATCAGATAACAACAGCCGTTTACTGGTATTTCAAACCATAAATGGTAATAAACAATTAATACAGGTTATCCCACAAATGACATTAAGTAGAATAGGACTGATGTATTTTTACATTATACCCTTATTCGCTATGGATAAAAGATTGGCAAGGAAATATACTGCTAAATTTAAGCTGCAAGTTGTAGCCAAAGCTGAGAAAACAATGTTCAAGCTGCTGATGACTATACTGTAAATTATCCAGCATCGGCAACATGGATGAAACTCGACTGTAATTAAAATGGGAGAGAAAGTATTTTAATCAAAACTACTGGGCATGAAAGAACACACTACTGTTATTTTTATGCCAATAAATGATAAATATATAAAGCTTGTATTATGATGAATTCAAGTGAAAATAGCGAATAGAATCTTGATTTTTTTACACAAAACAAATGCCCCCAAACGGCCATCGTCATCTACTAACGAAAATAATAGATATATTAATTTCACAACGCGATGTATTTTAGCTATATTTTGACATAAAAACACTTCCTATAATGAAAAATAACCTTGCTCCATATAAATAAAGTATCTAGAGATACATTTACGCTAACTAGAAACAAGAAAAGCTCTCTGAAGTGGATTAAACACGGCGAAATAAACGCCACATAAACATTTCCAAACCAAAACGTGAATTAAGGCATAACATTTAAAAAGATCCATGGAAAAGATACATATTCATTATGCTGTCGTTTGTATAATACAGTATGTGAATATAGAGTAGAGTATAATGTAGGCTACGCTACCGTGTATGTAAACAATATGCCATAGTGTACAGCAGGCTAAGCTTATTCTTGTTTGTTATTCAATTTCTCTTTGTATTGAATTATCATAAGTCACTTTGCATGAACCTCCAAAATTAGCTGATATTAATAATTACTATACCATGTATATAAAGAGTATATTTTATAGTGTAGGCTAGGCTACCATATATGTATACATGGTGCCAAATACCCTAATGTAGACTAGGTTATGTTCAAGATACATTTTGGTATTTCTTACATTTTTTTCCAACAAACGATGGTTTTTTTTTGGAACCTAACCCCATCGTAAGTAGGATAATAACTGTATAAGCATTTTCAGTTTGTTTTGTGTGTTTGAACTATCAAAATAGGCAGTTCTAAGTGTTTTTAGAAGGGTTCTAAGTATTTGCTGGTTTTAGCTATTCGCAGGGGGGAGGGTTTTAATACGGGGGTCTACTGTATTGCTAGAGCATAAGGGATTAGTGCCAGAGAACAAACAATTCATAAGGTCTTAGGTCTGAACTGGGACAAAGAAAAAGATACCTTGACATTACATCTGACTAAGATAAATAAGTCCAGCCAGACTAAGAGAGAAGTGTTGAGGACTGTTGCACGGATTTACGATCCATTAGGAGTATTTCTGCCTGTTACTATTAGGGCAAGGATATACCTGAAGAATTTGTGGAAGCAACAACTGGATTGGGATGAACAACTCCCAGACCCATTACAGAAACAATGGGTTGAGTTATCTGAAGACTAAGAAAAATGTCTTGATATTTCCTTTCCTATGGTTGTGTAGCCTATAGAATTAAGAATGAAAACTCTTATTTAATGACGGCAAAGGCAAGAGTAGTGCCCATTAACGAATTAACAATTCCAAAACTCTGAGTTGATGGCACTGTTGCTAGCAGCAACAGGGTTAAGGGAAAAGGACAAAGCCCTGAGAAGGCTTATATCATCATGTTTACATGCCTGATAACCAGTGGCATACATGTGGTGCTAGTTGATAACCAGTCCTGTGACTCGTTCCTCATGAGTTTTAGAAAATTCTGCAGCAGAAGAGATTTCCCAGCACTCATGCTGAGTGACAACGCCACCACGTTTCTTGCGGCATCAGAATACCTTAAGACCATGTAGATAATCCCAGGGTAAAGGAATATCAGTTAGATATAAAAAGTAACTGGAAGTTCATTCCCGTGAGAGCACCGTGGTTTGGTGCTATATGGGAGAGGCTGATAGGACTTTTTAAGTCATGCCTAAAAAAGATCGTAGGCCAAGCCTTACTCAGTTTTGAGGAACTGACCTGTGTGCTGGTGGAGCTGGAAGGAATTATCAATTACTGACCATTAAGTTACACGCCCAGGGATTTGAATCAACCGGAAATTTTAACCCCTAACCATGTGATCTTTGGACGAAAGCTTAAGTCCTTCCCAAGGGAAGTAGTAAATTGGGAAGAGATCTCTGGCAACCCTACCTATGGACGGAGAGAGTTCACCAAGAAAAGATTCCTGTATGTATCCAAGCTGTGTGACAACTTGTGGAAAAGATGGGAGAGGGAGTATTTAACAACTTTAAGACAGATCCATCGAGTAAGAATAGTGCATGGCTCTTGCCCCAGGAGAGGGGAAGTTGTCCTCATTCGTGACGAGGGACCAAGGAGCAAGTGGAAGTTGGGCCAAGTGATCGAGTTACAAATGGGGCGAGACAAGGTCCAAAGAGTGGCTACTCTAAGAACGGCACATAGCCAGCTTATGAGACCTGTAATTAAGTTATACTCCTTAGAGATGTGGCAGGAAATAAGGGAAATTAATCCTGCGACAGAAGACATTCAGTTAAGCACCTGCCCGAGCAGAAGGACTGCTCAAATAGCTGCAGAAGCCAGAAAGGCATTGACAAGAACAGGACTTGTAAATAATGTAGGCAAAAGTTTTTCTTCGGGGGAGTATGTCGAAACTTTGACAAGAGAGACTGTACTTTTCCGCAAGTTGTGGTATACAGTAGTTTTATGTATTATTTTTAAATTTATGTAAAGTGGAAAGGCTGTTTCGTATATTTAATTGTAAGTATATGGGTAATAGTGCTTAACTACCGACATGGTTGTTTGTCCGGTGGTTAGTCGAATGTTTGGTGTTGGCCAAAGACAGTCATGAAGTCAGTCTCGTCACAGTCTTGATGCAGTGCAGATCAAATAGGGACTTGGGAAAAGGGAATGCAGCCATAATTGTCAGTGCCTTCAAATCCACTTGACTATTCCTTTTCATCTTAAAGTTCATTTCGGGAAATTCCTTTAGGAGATATGCATATCGAAATGTAAGGAGAATTTCTTGAGGTGTGCTTTGGATGAGGGTTACGAAGTAGAGATTGTGCTCATGCCGATCTGATTCTATTGTAATTCAAGCTAGGAACACTGAATGCGCCAACAGTAAGTTTATATCGCTTATGTTTTAGATTAATATACACAACACAATATCGCATTTTTTAAAAGTAAAATGCCTTTTTCCTAACATACAAACCCGAGGTCCTTTACTTATATGGGGTTACTTTCGGCAAAGCTGAACTGGACGCTAAAGGTTTAACAAGGCAGTGCAGTGGTAGAACTACCGGCCAGGTAGTTGGGTGGTTGCACCCTCCCGGCATCACGCATTCACTTTAATTTCTGGCCTAAGGCAGATTGTTGGGAGGCTGAGGTGGGTAACCTGAGTAAAGGACCTCGGGTTTGTATGTTAGGAAAAATGCATTTTACTTTTAAAAAATGCAATTTGTTCCTACACAAATACAAACCCTTGGTCCTTTACTTATATGGGGACTCATGATTTGGTGGGAGGAATCTGAGTGTAGGTCTCTGAATGACTGGAAGTTCAACCACACCTTATGTTCTGGGGTAAGAGCCAGGAGGACAGCCACCAGACCCTGATCACTGTTATGAGAACTGGAGTGTCACGAACCAGTCTACTAGACCGCCCCTGCTGCGACGAAGTTACGGTTGGTAAGTGAACACACAACAAGGTGAAAGACAGAGAGAACCTTCCCCAGCCACAGAAGCGGTGACCCGAGGATGTCGGGGACTAAGGACCAAACTGAAGAATGGGTTTGGTAATTAGCCCGCAACCCCTTCCCAGCCTTGTAAGGGAAGGAGGGGACATTACATCTAATGTGTCCTGAAAGGCAACAAAGATTAGGATACTCAAGACATGAAACTCACCTGCGTCTGATGTCTGGTTCAGCTTGTACGGCCCAAACTCTCTGCCCGAAGGAAAAAAGTCGGATGACAGGAAGGAAGAGAGAGCCAGTCACTCAGCTTTCATGCCCAATCATGCACGTACAACAGACGAGACACAACGCTGTCCTGTACAGGAGCTGGGTAAGTTACACAACTTGCTGAGCAGCCACCACTGGCCCCAAGGAGAAGGTATCCAAGGACCTATGGGTAACGTCCCGGAGGTAAAAAGAGGTGAATGTGGTCTGGCATGACCACACCCCCGCCCTCAGTACCTGCTGAGCCGACAGGTTCTTCTTGAATGATAAAGTAGGCGCAATCCCTCTGATTTCGTGAGCGCATGGCTGTAGAGCACTGGCGTCGTCCTCTCCAGCTGCTGCGTACGCCTTCTTGATTACCTCACGAAGCCAGAAGGAGATCGTGTTCTTGGACACTTCCTTCTTAGGGATCCCAGTGCTAACGAAGAGTCATTGACACTCAGGCCTGAGAGGCCAAGTTCTCTTCAGATAGCGCCGTAGCGCCCGTATAGGACAGACCAGCATCTCGACAAGGTAGTTATTAACGAAGTCACCTAGGGATGGGATCATGAAAGACTCAAATCGAGCGTAAGGGACTGCTGGATTCTGTCTTCGCTACGAACTCCAGGACTAACTCGAGCGTCACCGATGCCCAGCCCCTTGAGTGTTTAACTGCAACACAAAGTCCCTGTAGTTTATTAATCCTCTTTGCCGATGCCAGGGCAAGCAAGAAGACAGTCTTGAGAGTAATATCCCTGTCTGTGGCTTCTCGTAGTGGCTCGTATGGGGCACGAGTCAGGCTCCACAAAACGAGAGAGACATCCCACTCAGGGGGCCCAAGTTCCCTGGGAGGGCAAGACCGTTCGAAGCTCCTTATCAGCAACGATATCTCCAGGGAGGACAAGATATTGATGCCTTTCAACTTCAGGACCAGGGCTAAAGCAGTTCTGTATCCCTTTACCGCTGAAACCGACAGGAGCTTCTCTCGACGAAGATAGACGAGAAAGTCCGCTACCTGCTGAAGAGTGGCTCTGACCGGAGAGCAACCCCGTCTACGACAGCAACCACAGAAGATGGCCCACTTTCCCTGGTAAACTGCTGCAGAAGACTTCCTGAGGTATCCTGCCATCTCTGTTGCTGCTCGGCGAGAAAAGCCTCTAGCTCGCAAGAGATGCTGGATAACCTCCAGGCGAGAAGTGACAGGGAGGCCACAGCTTGGTGGTACCGTTCTACATGCGGCTGACGTAGAAGGTTGTGCCAGAGGGGAAGCTCTCTCAGTGCCTCGGAAAGCAGCGCCAGCAGGTCCCGATACCAAGCGGCCTTGGGATGCTTGGGAGCCACCAGGATCATTCGCAGATTCGTCGATGCCAGGACTTGACTGAGAACTGGACGAATCAGGCAGAATGGGGGAAAGGCATACATCTCAAGGTTGTCCCACGAGTGTTGGAAGGCATCTTCTGCAGCTGCCCATGGGTCTGGTGCAATGGAGAAGAAAGTTGGAAGCTTCCTGTTGTACCAGGTGGCGAACAGATCCACTACTGGAAGCCCCCACAGGTTGAAGAGCCTGTCCGCCACACTCTGGTGAAGGGACCAATCAGATCCCACCACATGATCCCAATGGCTGAGCGTGTCCGCCGGAACGTTCCTCTTGCCTGGGATGCATCTGGCTGACAGCTCAATTGTGCACCTGCAGCGTCAACGCGTGGAGAGCACGGGAGACAAGTCCACCTTGCTTGTTGACGTATGCCACTACGGTCGTGTTGTTGCTCATCAACACCACCGAGTGTCCCATCAGACGGTCCTGGAAGCACTGAAGACCTAAGAAAGCCACTTTTATCTCCAGGACGTTGATGTGAAGGTGCTTGTCGTGATGGTCCCACACGCCTGAAGTCAGCAACTCCTCCAGGTGTGCACCACAGACCTCCTTCGATGCATCTAAGAAGAGCAGCATGTCCAGAGGCCGAGAGGACAGGTGTGTCCCTATGCAGAGGTTCCTGTCATCCATCCACCAGTCGAGATCGTTCCTCACCTCCTGGGAGATGGGTACAAGAGCCAACTGGGGCTCCCGAGACTGATCCCAGAAGTCCCTCAGTCTCCATTGGAGAGACCGAACGTGGAGCTGACCGTGCGGTACGAGCTTCTCAATGACGACAGGTGACCGATCACAACCTGCCATTGTTGAGATTTAGCTGGCTGTTCCTGCCTCGACAGGAACTGCCTTGCCACTTTCCTGGACGTACTGATGCGAGCCTTTGAGGGAAAGACTTTGCCTGCTGCCGTATCAATCAGCATGCCCAGATACTGAGTCCTCTGTTTGGGAATGAGATCCGACTTCCCGAAGTTGATCACGATACCTAGTTCATGATACAACCCGAGGAGGCGATCTCTGTCCTGTAGCAACTGCAAGCAGGAGCTTGGCTGGACTAACCAATCGTTGAGATACCTCAGAAGACGTAGCCTGTGCGAATGGGCCCAAACTGACACCAAGGAGAACACTTGCGTGAACACCTGTGGAGCGGTTGACAGCCCGAAACACAGAACCCTGAATTGGTAGACCACTCCACTGAGGACAAAGCGAAGGTACCGACGAGAGGATGGATGAACCGATACCTGGAAGTACGCGTCCATCAAGTCCACCGTCAGCATGAAGTCGTCCTCCCTGATGGATGACAGTACCATTCGCACCGTCTCCATCTTGAACCGAGTCTGGCGAACAAAACGATTCAGTGGGGAGAGGTCGATTACTGGCCTCCACCCGCTGGAAGCTTTCTCCACGAGAGAGATCCTGCTGTAGAAGCCCGGAGATCGATCCTTGACAACTTTGATGGCTCCCTTGCTCAACATAGTTTCAACCTCCCGAAGTAGGTCCTCTCTCTTCTGGGGGTCTTGAATGTAAGAGGGGAACTGGACCGGTGTGTCAGTGAGGGGAGGCGGTGACTCAAAGGGTAGAGATTATCCCTCCCGAAGGACATTCACTACCCAGGTCTCTGCTCCGTATCGTTGCCAAGTTGCCCAGTGGCATGATAGGCAACCCCCGGCTGACGGCAGCATCTGAGGGGGCTCGCCGTCCCTAGTGAGCTCCTCCCCTCTTCTTCTTTGCCTTACCTTTTCTCCGAGGGGGGGGGTGACAGGTTGGCGAAAGAGACCCTGCGGTTCCTTCCATGGAGGAGAAGAGGTCTGGACTTTCCCCCGAGCGCCCGTCGAAGCACCAGACTTCTTCGGGGCTGAAGTGCTAGCCTGGCTCACAGTCCGGGCCGCAGGACGAGAAGGCTGCAAGACACCTTTCGTCGCTGCCTGGTGGACAAGACGGTCCCGCTCGTCAGCCTTCCTCTTGTCCACCGCAGCATCCACCTCTCCTCTGGGGAAGAGGGAGGTGGCGTCCAGAATTGGTCTGTTGCGCAGGGAGACTGCAGCTTCGGCACCGACTGATCTGAAATTCGGGACAACACCGCATCCTGTCTCTTCAGCACCAGGTTTGCCCACAGGTTTGCCGTCTGGTGGGTTATAAAAGAAATGGCTTTCCCACCGGACTGGCAAAGACTCCAGAAGGTCGGGTCTTCGCTCTGAGAGCCAGACGAAGACGCGATCCTCGACAACGTGAAGGTCCAGTTGTCGAGCCAGGAGATCGCCTGGAGAGCAGACAGAGCTGTCCCCTCCAAGGCGTTCAGCTCAGCTTGTGTGAGAAGCACAGGCTCCCCAGTTAGCTGAGCTGAAGTGGCACCAGGAGCTAGGTGAGTTAGACCCGGTTTCACTACCTTCTGCTGCAGTGCTCTCTCCGAGAGCACGTAGTATTTCTTCTGTCTCGGGAGAGGGGGAGGCAACAGCTTGGTGGAGCGAGTCGAGCAAAGCGAAGATGCTGGTCTGGAGACCAAGTCGTTCATTTGCTTGAGGACGCTGTCCGCCAAGGGAGACCATGATAGTCCAAGGGAGGGTTTCAGCTCCTTCTTGGAAGCGTAAAACTCCTCCAACCTGGACGACCGTTCTTCCAAGGGAGTCAGAAATGGTTTCTCCAGACCGTTGTGGTGACGGATCAGTGCAACGACCTCAACAAATGCTCTGCATTTCTGGAGTTTCCGGATCTCTTGGAAAAGGACCTTCCAAGAGACGGTCATCCAGAAAGGCCCCTCCCACAGGAGAGCCCGAGACAGACCCCGTCTCTCTGCCCCATACAACAGAGGCGTATGACCTCTCACTCAGTTGGGGTGAGGAAGGACCGGACGCCCCTGATGCTGACTGCACAAGAGCCTCAGCCCCAGTAATCCTACAGACCCCGTTTCCTCCCGGAGAATCTCGAGGAAGTTGAGGGGGTGGGAGAGGCAGAGCGAACACTACCATCGTGTCCGCTGGTATAACCAGTGGAAGCCATGGACCCCTCACGATCTCCAACCCGCAGTGGAGCGTCGCGAGAGGGCCTAGACGGAATTACTTGTCTGGGCGAGCGACTGTCTTGACGATCAGGGGACGGCCTCCTCACAGCCGATCCATGCTCCAACGCTGGACGATCCTCCACACTCGAGCGTGTAGAGGAGACCAACACAGGGGCGCGGACTGCCGATTGGAGACCGCTATCCCTAACGTCCAGGCGTGTTCCAGCCTTCTTCGATGTCGAAACAGACGAAGAAGGCTGCGGGGACCTCTTCTTGGTTCCTCCCAACTTCATTGAAGCAGAGATGTCCTTGGGCACCTTCCCGACGATCCTTTGTCCAACTTGGGCAAGGATGACGGTTTAGGTGGAGGAGAAGCCCAAAGGCTCTTCCCCTTCTCTTGTTCCGTGCTTGAGCTCGCTACAGGAGAGGAGCGGCTCAAGTCTGCACGGTCTTCCTTAGGCGACCGTGCCTTCGGCGATGCTCACTTACGAGGTGCCGAAATGGAATCAGTTCGAGAGGACGAAGCCCCTGAACCGTTTGAGGAGGGTACCGAGGTAACCTTCCCAGCGAGAGACCCAGCGGCCTTCCCCTGAGGGGAGGACTGCGCCCCCTTAGAAGAGCAAGTCTTCTTGTGGGGGGGATCCATCCTCCCCTTCTTAGACCAATTGGTCTTAGAAGAGGGGGGGGTAAACAGGCAGATGAAGACGAGGACGGCGCTGACAAGGATGAAATGGAAGACGTAGACGGCTAGCGTGCGCGCTTCTTCTTCTTCTTCTTCTCAACCAGCGATAACACAACATCCCCCAACCTAACGAAGACAAACCAGGGGTCGACGGCGGCGGGGGCAGCAACAGCAGATGGCACAAGAGTCCGATGACCGGCAGGAGACTCATATTGTGAACTTATGGTGGTGGTAGGCACGACAGAGGCAGAAGCACGCAACGGTGGATGGAACGTCTCGATAACAGGCACAGGCAACGGTGGAAGCGTGGTGGGAGGTGAGGGAGTGTAGCCAGGCGGGGGTGGGGTGACCGAGCAGACCGGCCTAGCCACCGTCGACACTGAGACGGCTGGAGTAGGGATCTGGTGCGTTTCGACGGTGGTCATCACGCTCCCCGGCAGCATAGCAGTGACAGTAGTGGTAGTGAGAGCGTCGACCGTGTGGGTAGTGGGGGGAGGGAGGAGTACTCCCGCCCGCGCAGCAGTGTTGATGTGCGTGAAGAGCGAGGGTAGATCAGGCCTGCCAACCATCTCGAGCGATTCCCACGCCTGACTTAAACCCGGCACGGATGCCAACCCTGTGGAAGACAAAGACGAGTGGGGGGGGCCCTAACCCAGGGATCAGCAACTCTGGGTGAGGGGGAGTACTGAAAGAAGTGTAGCTTAGGTCCACTGATCTTGCCTCCTCTGTGACTGCGGATGCAGACAAAGGGGACAGCTAGACAGACTCAGAACTGTAAATTGGCAGCAAGGGAAGGCCTTCGGGGCTTAGATATGACTGCGAAGGATTAGCAACCGACGGAGTCGAAGGTGTCGAAAACAGCACCTCTGACGCCTTGGTCTCCTTACACTTGTACCTAGGCCTCCAAGAATGCCTATCCTACTGCTCGGGGAACCAAAGCCTACACTCATTGCAAGGTTCGTCAACAGTACAATCAGGAGGATCCTTGCTCCCTTTCCTACATTTTAAGCAAAGGGAGTGAGGATCCGAGTCCGCACTACAGCGGAAGGCGCCACATTTTCTATCCTTACCAGGACATATCCAGCGCACAGGCTTATCCAAGTCATGGATTTGTAATAATTCATCCATAATTACAAACATGCACAGCTATACTCACGTAGCAAAGAAAAAACAGGAACAAACACACCATGAAAAAGGTGAAGCTTTAGCATCCAGGGAGGTCCGAGCAGAGAGCAGGAAAACACATCCGCATCAGACAAGGCCAGAAAATAAAATGGATGCGTGACGCCGGGAGGGTGGTAGCGTGGGTCCCCCACTGCAACCACCCAACTGCCCAGCCAGTAGTTATACCACCACACTGCCTTGTTAAGTCTTTAACGGCCAGTTCAGCTTTGCCAAAAGTAACCCCATATCAGTAAAGGACCAAGGGTTTGTATATGTGTAGGAGCAAGCAGTGATTTACTTGCAATTTGGAAAAGCATAAGAGTGAAGTAACCTGGGTGTCATAGTATAAGACTTAGGCTATGATTAGGTTAGTACGTTTCAAATTGTTTAGGCTATAAGATAACAATTACGATTTGAAATGTTCTACTTATTCTGAATGAGTTGGAATAAAAGGTGACTGATGACGGCTTGCCACTGCCGAGCTGGCTGTTCCTGTTGAGACAGAAACAGTGTCACCTTCCCGAACCTGCTGATACAAGAGTCTGAGGGAAAAACTTTCGCTGGTGCCGTATCTATCAGCATGCCCAGGTACTTTATTCTCTCTTTGGGGTTGAGATCCAACTTCTCGAGATTTACTACGATCCCAAGATCGTGGCAAAACTCGAGGAGCCGATCCCTGTCATGTAGCAACCACGAGTAGGAACTCACCAGGACCAACCAGTCACAAGATACATCAGTAGACGTATCCCGTGCAAATGGACCTAAGCTGACATCGAAGAAAACACTCACGTGAACACTTGGGGAGCGGTTGAGTGCCTGAAAAAGAGTGCCCTGAATTGGAAGACCGTCTCCCCGAGGATAAAGCAGAGGTACCTGCGAGAGGATGGATGAATCAGTATTTGAAAATACGCATCCTTCAAGTCCACCGTAAGCATAAAGTCATTATCCCTGATGGAGGCAAGTATGGATCGCGCCGTCTCCATCATGAACCGAGTCCGGAGAACGAAATGGTTCAGGGGAGAGAGGTCTATGACTGGTCCCAAACCCCCTGTGGCTTTCTCTACAAGAAAGATTCGGCTGTAAAAGCCTGAGGACTGATCCAACACCACTTGTACAGCACCTTTGCTCAGCGTGGCTCGCACTTCTTGCATTAGTGCATTGTCATTCGGAGATCCAGGAACGTAGGTGCAGAGACGGACTGGGGTGATGGTGAGGGGTGGCTGAGACTTGAAGGGTAGTAGATATCCTTCCCGAAGGACATCCACCATCCAGGTCTCGGCTCTGTGTCGCTGCCATGTTGCCCAATGGCTAAATAGACACATCCACACCTTCGGCAGCATTCGGGGAGGAACACCGCCCCTAGTGTTTCCCCTTCTTCTTCCCCTTGCCCCCTTTACCAGACTGCAAGCGGGCTGAAAGGGGCGCGAAAGCCCACCCTTTCCAGAGGAAGAAGAAGGCTGGGTGTTCCTGCTGGATCCCTTCGAAGACTGGGACTTCTTAGGGGCAAGGAAGTGCTAGCCTGGCTCGAAGGCCAGGCCACAGTGGAGCGCAAAGACCCGGAGGTCTTAGCCACTGCCTGGTGAACAAGGCAGTCGCTGTCATCCGCCTGACGCTTGGCCACTGCAGCATCTACCAACTCTCTATGGAAGAGAGGGGGCAGAACCCAGCAACGGTCCATGCTGCAGGGTCACTGCCAACTCGGGTCCCACAGACCTCGCAAAGTGCGAAAGAACAGCGTCTCTCCGCTTAAGAACCAGGTTGGCCTGCAGGTTTGCCGTCTGGTGGGCGAGGTAGGAGAGGGCTCTACCTCCAGACTGGCACAGTCTCCCAAAAGCAGAGTCCTTCCTTGGTACGATAGCGCCCGAGGAGGCAGCCACTTTGGATACTGTGAACGACCACAGATCCAACCAGGAGACTGCCTGGAAAACAGCCATGGCATTGGCTTCCAGGGTTGCTGCCTCTTGCTGCGAAAGAGAAATACCCTCCGCAGTAAGTTGCTGCAATGAGAGATCCAGGCCTAGATGAACCAGGTCCGGGTCAACCTGCTTAGGCGGCAATGCCCCTTCTGTACTGTCTCCCCACCCCCCCCCTTCAAACTTCACCTATTGCTCGGCAGACCAGAAACAACACTCCGAACAAGATAAATTATGAGAATACACATGTCCCCTGCAAGTGGAGCAAAGGGCATGTGGGTCCATATCAACATGTGAACAGAAGCTATTGCATCTTCCCCCCTACCCCAGGGCATACACGCTGGGGGAAGGAGGGCTTACGAGGCTTATCAACATGCATGGCAAAAAACAAGATAGATCCCACCAGGAAAGCAGCTCAACAGCAGTCAGGGCAGAGAGCAAGAAACATTTCTGCAGCGCATGACGGCTGAAAGCAAACTGGAATGTTTACATCCAGGCAGGCGGTATTCCTGCCTCCCAAATGGTAGTTAACTGCTTAACCACCTTGGTCGAAAGCTCAATTGAAAGTAATTCCTAATGTAAAGGACCGACGGTTTGTACACCGTGTCAGAATAATCCTAATGTAAAGGACCTCAGGTTTGTATATTGTGTAGGAACAATTGAGATTTTGGTTCCCTATCAAGAATTTACTGTTATTTTTCGGGAATCGATTGTAATTAACCTCAGAACTGATATGTTATTGTATGCTGGACATCCTGGAATCCTATCGCGCATGAGCAGTGCTATAGGGGAACTTCTGGTAAAAAGTGGAGTTACCTTCACCAGGAGGTCTCGCTAAGTAACACGGCCTGTTAGGTTAGGTTAGATTAGGATAAGTTAGGTTAGTATAGTTCCTTTTATATAACTTTCCTTAACTAATCCCTTCTTGAACATATGGCTCCCATATGCCTTGCATATCCAATGAACCATTCCAGGGTGGCCATCATAACAATAACATGTCCGTTCTCTCTCCCAGTGTTTTACCCTACTCAAAACCCCCCTGTTCCCAAAGCTTATCTGATAGAGATGTGAGGTTAATAATAATTGACCGCCAATAAACGACAACATCATCAGCAACACTAAAAGTATAGGAAAACTCAATGGTAATCCTACAGTTTAGGGGTCCAAATTCACTGCTCCCTTGTGTGTGTTTAAGTTTTCTTTCCTATTTTCAATTTCTTCTTTCGATAGATCTGCAAACAAGTATATTTTCTAAAAAATTAGCAATTCACCTGGTACAGAAGCTGAGATTGCTGAAAAAAAAAAAAGGGGGGAATAAAGCTCTGCACCTCACGCGAATAGTGTAGTGTGCCCATAACTGTATTTGTGGGGTGGGTGCTTAGGATCCAGGAACCAGGTAGGTACCTGGCATGGGCTCTTGCTCTGCAGCCGTCACTTTTTGATAAATCTGAGAAAATGTGCAGTTTATCTGCTTACAAAAGCAGACTTACAATTTTCTCAAAATTCTATGGGTCCATATCCCCTAGGACATGGTTTTGTTTACTAACGTTCCTCCTTTATTCCCTTTGTTTTTTTACAATCTCTGCTTCTGTAAGCAGATAAACTGCTCATTTTTTCATTGTTTTCCATGATTCAATAAATATTTGATAAATCTGTGCTGATATTGACTTTATGTACAGTACTGCAGTGAATTTGGACCCCTAAATTGTAGGATTACACAATCCTACAAGGTAAAAAGCCGTGCACTTATTCTATAGTTTTACCTTATAATCAGTTACCGATTCTTTTACTAGTAAATACGTAACTCGTTAGGCTAATCGCTTGTCCCTCATGTTCCATGTGGGTAAAACAAAAATCCACCAATTTTTGGCCCCATAGATACTGAATTACATGCAAGCAGTAAATTAAGAGTATATTTTTAGCCGAACATCTCTTGCCTAACACAGCCTATAATGAGGCTGGGCAACACTCGAGCACCGAACACTTGCATTTGGCCTCGTCAGGGCAGAACTAGGCTATGCCATGCTTGCCTACAACAGTACAGGTAGGCATAACCTATGGTTAATAGCCACCACAGGCTTTTAACAATGACTGTAATGTTCTCAGATCAGGTGCCAAACTTATGAAAACAGCCTGAAGCATGAATTAATGGCAGTATCCGCCTTATTTTGCCCGTTTACCCGTCTCCTGAAAGCCTGGATCTGTCCTGGCTTTGCTTATCTCGCCATTATTTTATTATATTCCACACAATAATAATTTGAAAACATTAGCAATGTAGTGAGTTTTATACTAACGGAATTTTTTCCATATCAACGACATCCTGCCGTCTTGACCTTATATGTCAAAGAATATAATAATCCATCGTTAAATAGCCTCTTCCTGTCCCAGCTGACCGAGTAAACAATACAGACACTGACGGATTCAGTGTTACCAGACAATATTTATAAAAATCTTAAAATTTTCTTTTCAAAATTGTAGTAATCTGTTGATAACAAATAACATTTTCAAATAAATCTGCAGTGGCCCCTGCTCATTTACTGACATTCTCTCGTGCATTTACGCATAAATAGGATAAAATTCGGTCAAATTAAAGAACATTTATTGAATACTGCATTTATATTCTGAACTCAAGCAAATAATGCAGGTTATTTCCGTGAGCTGCTACAAATAACAAAACCTAAGGGAGTACAGTACACAAATTGTTTTACTCTAAAAAACATATTAAAAACAAAACAGGTTACCGATAATTACTATGGACTACAAAATAGGAGAATTAAAGAAGTTTATTTTGCTCACATTAACATGTCCCACTCAAATCAGTGTTCCCACACAATAACAAAATTATAGTTCCTACGTTTCTTGACTGTCATACTACCAGACTTCCTTGCGCTGTATAGTGAAACGTTTGTTATGGTAAACTCAAAACACGATGCATTTCTTGTCATTTGTTTTGTTTGGCACAAACTTCTGTTTAAGTAGATAACCTATTTTTTTTTTTTTTGTCTTATACAGTAATAAAAATTCTTTCATGGAGATTTTTAGTGGGGAGAATGTAAAAAATTTTTATAAACTTACAAACACAATTGTGTTGTCCTTTTGCGTAATTGATGCTACTTTACTCCACAATAGTTATGGTGTCAAATCATGGTGAACATCAAATCTCTCAAGGAAACTATTAGACAACCTCGACTCTGTGCCAAATATACTCCGAACACCAGAATTTACTTCGTAGCCAAAAGCAGACACCAGATGAATTAAGGAGGGTAATTCATTATCCAATTGCATCTAAGTCAAAAGGAAACCTTTTGTAGATCTGAGGGGCAGCTTTCACAAAAAATTTCAAACAGTTTTGCATAAAAAATATCATTACTGTGTATCATATAGAGCTCCATTTCTAAGCTCAGTCGTTTCTTTGATACCAAGAAACATTTCCTCCTAATGTTTGAAGTTTCCACGTTCCCTGATCTGTACTTTCTTAAGTGGTGTCTAATCAACATATCCGTCCCTGAGACGACATTCCAAATTTTTTTACGAGCTAAAGCAAAAGAACTTTGTAAAATGTTTATCTGAAGTGACTCAGATTGCATTTGTTTAAGTTATTGATTGCATTTGTTTGTTTAAGTTATTGAAAACTGCAAAACAAAACCTATAAATATATACAGTATATAATTCGGTTAGACGGTTGCTTAGCCTGCAGAATAGATTCCAGACTTGTAAGCTTGTCAACCAAAGCAGCATTCGTAATGTAAAGTGTTAATGCACTGTACTGTTCATTCCGGACACGGCCATAAACAACTCCGAAGCATAAACAGTCAAGTTCCTTGCGTACTCCCCCTGAAACGTCAACCGCCCTCCTATGATTTTTACGTTAGGTCTGGAATTGTGTACATACAGTATAAGAGCAAAATACCTTGGAGTAACATAATTTTCAATTACCTTTTAAATATTTTAGGATTTCGTAGGTCAATTTTAGGAATTTGAGACGAGAAGGGCAAAAATCAGTAGACTTCGCCTGTTTTAGAAGAGAAATCGGAACATCTAAAACTCGTTAAAAAATCTGTAGATTTCAGATTAACCTGTAGATCTGGCAACAATTGTTACAGTCGTGCCGTTTTCTGAAAAGTTTGACAGCAAGAGAACTGTTTACTACAATATATTTTTAAAATAAATTTACACTAGGAATTAAAATTATAAAACTTATTGCCTGTAAATCTATTTCTTTAATCTATTTATAAGTCGAAACTAAAATCATTTATAAAAATATTTTTGAAAAATAATAATTTACCAGAGAACGTCTTTACAGCTGTCGCAGCTGGCTCGTAAATGTATTGGAACACTAGAGTAATCGGAAGCAAAATCAAACACAGCTTCCTAGAATCTTGCGGCAATAAGTATAGTCATTATCACGCGGCTTTTGTTTACGTTTGCCTGGCAGGTATATAATCGTTGTACAGTAGTCACTGCGGAACATCTCTGCCAATTTCACTTTCTTTCGAAACCTCATATATCGAGCTAGTTAAAATACATATTGTGTTTTGTTACAGCGCAAATAGCAAATTGTTGTTATTGTCGTTATCGCTTATATATCATTATTATACTGTTGTTGTTTTGTATGCATGTATGTATGTGTGTATATGCGTATGTATATCATATCTCAGTGCAAGGGGTTTATTGATATATATATATATATATAGAGAGAGAGAGAGAGAGAGAGAGAGAGAGAGAGAGAGAGAGAGAGAGAGAGAGAGAGAGAGAGAGAGAGAGAGAGACGTTGCTCTTTAGCACACAAGGTGAAGCGAAGGGAGAGGCAGCAGCATCTTATACATGATATAGTGTATTGACGGACGTTTCGCGACTCACTTTCCAGTCGCATTTTCAAGGCTGAAACAATTTTAGACACTATATAATAGTTTAACTTTACATTTAAAAACACTCATATAAATTATATTGATAAAACTAAGACAAAGAAAATCACTAAAAAGCATGAGATAAAAGACAAACAGGAAAACAGATTCAACATAGCCTACAACCTCACACAAGAACCCACCCGAGCAGTGGAAGTGAGGAGACTGAAAGAGAACATTTAAAAAATCAGTGACTACATGTATATAAAACAGCAAATTAGATTACAAACAATTGCGTAGATGACAACTGGGTATTTAGAGTTGGAACCACGGTCTAAGAAAGAGATCTGTTCACAACTGCCCCAAAATTCGACCAACTTCGCCCATGACGTCACGGGGCGAGTGAATGGGCTATTTACCTGTCAGCCAGGCCAAGGAAGTATAGCAGAAGGAGAAAAAGGAGGAGGTGTAAATGCGTTCGTGGCTTTATTTTGTGTATTCACGAGTATTTTGGTCATCGTCATTGTAGAACTATGCCGAATATTTGTGCGCTATGGATGTAACTCAAGTTCAGAGCGAAATACTGTACTGATCTTACTTTTCATAAATTTCCTAAAAAGGAAAAACTCCGAAAGGAATGGGTTCATCTGTGTAAGAGGAAAGACAAATTTAATGCGGATTCTTCGAGGATTTGTAGTTTGCATTTTCAATCAACTGATTATGCAAGGAACCTTAAATATGAATTACTTAGAATCTCAATACCAAGACATCGTGTACAATTACAGATTGATGCAATACCGACAATGCATCTGTCAGCATCAGAGGAAAGTTTAGAATTTGGTATTCTTTTGAAGTGAAGTCAATGGTTCTTAATGAATCAGTTTATATTGTTGATATATTACAATGCGACAAATATTTGCTACTTAATAGTTACTATGTTTTCTACTACCATTTATAATTGAATAATGCAAATGATTAGATGCTACGATTCCCCTACTTGGATTTTCGGTGGTGTGCAAGGAGAGAGTACATGTATTGATTGGTATTCTATCCGAGTAAAGTTAACTGTTCATAATAAATCATTTTATGAAGTTGAATATATTTACAGTATGGCATATATTTGTCACTTAACATTTACTATGCTTACTATCACCGTCGATATTCAAATTTTGCAAATGTTATTTGTTTGATGTCACGATTTTCACTTTAGATTTTGGATGGTGTACAGGGAAAGAGGAGATGTAATGTAAATAAATTTTATATATTTATTTTCTATGCAATTAAACGTCTGAACATTCCAGCTGATTTCCTATAAAGCTAACATTAAACGTCTGAACATTCCAGCTGATTTCCTATGAAGCCACCATTAAACATCTGAACATTCCAGCTGATTTCCTATGAAGCCACCATTAAACGTCTGAACATTCCAGCTGATTTCCTATAAAGCTAACATTAAACGTCTGAACATTCCAGCTGGTTTCCTATAAAGCTACCATTAAACGTCTGAACATTCCAGCTGATTTCCTATGAAGCCACCATTAAACGTCTGATCATTCCAGCTGATTTCCTATAAAGCTAACATTAAACGTCTGAACATTCCAGCTGATTTCCTATAAAGCTACCATTAAACGTCTGAACATTCCAGCTGATTTCCTATAAAGCTACCATTAAACGTCTGAACATTCCAGCTGATTTCCTATGAAGCCACCATTAAACGTCTGAACATTCCAGCTGATTTCCTATAAAGCTACCATTAAACGTCTGAACATTCCAGCTGATTTCCTATGAAACTACCATTAAACGTCTGAACATTCCAGCTGATTTCCTATAAAGCTACCATTAAACGTCTGCACATTCCAGCTGATTTCCTATGAAGTTACCATTAAATGTCTGAACATTCCAGCTGATTTCCTATAAAGCTACCATTAAACGTCTGAACATTCCAGCTGATTTCCTATAAAGCTACCATTAAACGTCTGAACATTCCAGCTGATTTCCTATGAAGCAACCATTAAATGTCTGAACATTCCAGCTGATTTCCTATGAAGCTACCATTAAACGTCTGCACATTCCAGCTGATTTCCTATGAAGCTACCATTAAACGTCTGCACATTCCAGCTGATTTCCTATGAAGCAACCATTAAACGTCTGAACATTCCAGCTGATTTCCTATGAAGCCACCATTAAACGTCTGATCATTCCAGCTGATTTCCTATAAAGCTACCATTAAACGTCTGCACATTCCAGCTGATTTCCTATAAAGCTACCATTAAACGTCTGCACATTCCAGCTGATTTCCTATGAAGCCACCATTAAACGTCTGATCATTCCAGCTGATTTCCTATAAAGCTAACATTAAACGTCTGAACATTCCAGCTGATTTCCTATAAAGCTACCATTAAACGTCTGAACATTCCAGCTGAACTATAAAGCTACCATTAAACGTCTGAACATTCCAGCTGATTTCTATGAAGCCACCATTAAACGTCTGAACATTCCAGCTGATTTCCTATAAAGCTACCATTAAACGCCTGAACATTCCAGCTGACTATGAAGCCACCATTAAACGTCTGAACATTCCAGCTGATTTCCTATGAAGCCACCATTAAACGTCTGAACATTCCAGCTGATTTCTATGAAGCCACCATTAAACGTCTGAACATTCCAGCTGATTTCCTATAAAGCTACCATTAAACGTCTGAACATTCCAGCTGATTTCCTATGAAGCCACCATTAAACGTCTGAACATTCCAGCTGATTTCCTATGAAGCCACCATTAAACGTCTGAACATTCCAGCTGATTTCCTATGAAGCCACCATTAAACGTCTGAACATTCCAGCTGATTTCCTATAAAGCTACCATTAAACGTCTGAACATTCCAGCTGATTTCCTATGAAGCCACCATTAAACGTCTGAACATTCCAGCTGATTTCCTATAAAGCTAACATTAAACGTCTGAACATTCCAGCTGATTTCCTATAAAGCTACCATTAAACGTCTGAACATTCCAGCTGATTTCTATAAAGCTACCATTAAACGTCTGAACATTCCAGCTGATTTCCTAAACAGCCATTAAACGTCTGAACATTCCAGCTGATTTCTATAAAGCTACCATTAAACGTCTGCACATTCCAGCTGATTTCCTATAAAGCTACCATTAAACGTCTGAACATTCCAGCTGATTTCCTATGAAGCTACCATTAAACGTCTGAACATTCCAGCTGATTTCCTATAAAGCTACCATTAAATCTGAAATTCCAGCTGATTTCCTATGAAGCTACCATTAAACGCCTGAACATTCCAGCTGATTTCCTATAAAGCTACCATTAAACGTCTGAACATTCCAGCTGATTTCCTATGAAGCTACCATTAAACGTCTGCACATTCCAGCTGATTTCCTATAAAGCTACCATTAAACGTCTGAACATTCCAGCTGATTTCCTGTGAAGCTAGCATTCATCATCAACGTGGTTTATGAAATTTTTCTGTTTTCAAACTTAAAAGGTAATTACTAGACTAGAACTTTGGGTCGGGGAATTAAAATGCTAATATTCCATTTGGTGAATAAATTGTTGACCTGGTTAATCTTTTTGCAATACCTGCGCAAAGTTTCTTATTCCTTTGCCCAGCAAATATCATAATTTAAGTTGACCATATGCCACCAATTATGGACTTTGAGCCAGGGAATTGAAATGCCAAAATTTCCTTTGGCGAATAAATTGTTCACCTGGTTAATCTTTGCATAATAGGCGTTCATACCTGAGTAGTATTTCGTCTGTTTCTCTGCCAGTAAATATAAGTGCAGTTGACCGGATGCCACCATTTATGAACTTTAGGTCAGGGAATTAAAATACCTAAGTTTCTTTGGAGAGTAAATGGTTGACCTACTTAATCTTTTTATAATACCTCGGCAATATTTCCATTTTTCTTTGCCCAGTAAATAATATAATTGCAGTTGACCGGATAACACCAATTATAAGATTAGGCCTAACAATACAGGTAATGATAAACTGCTTCCAGTTGAACGAAGCCACTAGTTATAGCTCTTTTTGTTTCTTTTGTACTAAATATCAGTTGTAAATATTACAGGAAATTGCGTCTCTACCAGCCGGGAGTTGTTTCTTAATTATATTCTTGATGTCATTGTGAAGTTAAATATTCTTTGAATGAAATAAATCTTTTATTGCCCTTCCAATACCTTTAAAAACAATTAAACTATTGCATTTTGCTTAATGATATTTTTACAAAATATTGAGTAAATCCCGTTATCAAAATTAAAACCTTTCGGTTTATAAACATTCCCTCCTGAGTCTGTGAGAGAGGTGTGAAATAATGAGCAGGAAGACAAGTACTGTACTGCTAGTTTATTGATGAAGCGAGCTGCTTATAAAGCGGGATGTGGACGCCTGCGTACTTTGCAGAGACCGCGGGTACAAAGATTTACAGGTGACCTGAGGTCAAACTAATTCTTTACAAAAACAGGACAGGTTCATACAGAAAACATAGTGATGAATAATGTCTGACACATAACATAAATAATCCGTTACTTGTACATAAAGCATGATTGTTTAGAAAGACAATAAATATACAATTTACAATTATGGTGATAAACATATATTCTGACCGACCCTACAGTAGGTTGATGTGAAGGTACCGCAGAAAACGGGATGTTCACTATAAAGAACGCGTTGAACGGGGACTTTACAATACTCCCCCCCAAGACGGAGGCAACGTCTGATCAAAGCAGGTATCTGCGCTTTCTGTTTAGTTTCTGGGTTTCCTGGGGACGCCCATGCCTCCTTCCTGCGCCCGGGGCTGTCCAAGGGGGTGCCACATCCTGCGGGAGGCTTTGGCGCCCACCTCCGTTGCCCTCCTCCAGGAATGCAGGTTTGAGACGATCTATAGATATCCAGTCTTCCTGCCCGTGGATGGCTATTCGGAATGCCTTCTTGTCCCTTTCCAGTACAAGGAAGGGTCCTCTATAGGGTCTAGTTAAGGGTGGGCGTACGACGTCGTCCCTGACGAAGACGTGGGTGGCGGAGGATAGCCTGGGGGGCATGAAGGGGGACATCCTGTCAGTGAATGTCCTTTGGCAGGGGGCGAATTTTCCAACCCTGTCACGGGGGCTCTGAGTCCCTATGTCATCCCTGTCCTCTGCGAGTTCCCCCAGGACTACCAGGGTCTCCCCGTAGACTTTTTCCGCTGAGAAGGGGTAGCCGTTGGCTCTTGGGGCAGTTCTCAACCTGAAGAGGACCCAGGGCAGCTGGTATTTCCAATTTTCGGAGGAGCAACGGGCCACGAGGGATGCCTTCAGAGACCTATGGAACCTTTCCACCATTCTGTTGGCTGCGGGGTTGTAGGTGGTGGTGCTGTGGTGAGTGGTCCCCATTAGGCGTGTCAGGGCGGTCCACAGCTCAGACAGGAAAGCGGGTCCCCTGTCTATTGTTATCTCGTCTGGGACACCGAACTGGCTGATCCAGCTGGAGAGGAGCACTTCCGCGCACGCACTGGAGGTGGCTTCTTCCATGGGCGTAGCTTTGGGCCACCTGGTGGAGCAGTCAACGACTGTCAGAAGGTATCTGGCTCCTCCTGGTGGGGGAAGAGGACCCACCACGTCGACATGGATGTGCCTGAAGCGTCTCTTTGGCTGGGGAAAAACGCCCACTCCTGATTCGGTGTGCCATACTACTTCGCTTGCTTGACACTGCATACACTGCCTTGCCCAGGCCGTCGCGTCTTTCTGTATGCCGTGCCAGACGAACTTCTCTGTCAGCAGTCTGGCTGTTGTCCTTCCAGAGGGGTGGGATAAGCCGTGGATGACGTCAAAGGCCAGCCAACGTCTGGAGGTGGGCACCAGGGGGCAGGGGCGTCTGGTATGACATTGCTCAGTAATGTTGATCCTCCTGAGCCGAAGGGCGCATCCTTCCACTTCAGCGATGTGACGGCTGTACGGTAGGCAGGGGTCTCAGGGTCAACAGCCTGTTCACGGGCGAGGTCCTTGTAGTCGATCCCGAGCTGTACTGAGTTGATCTCGATCCTCAAGAGGGCGTCAGCTACTGAGTTCTTCAGGCCGGGGAGTTATTTGATGATGCAGGTGAACTCCGCGATGGCTACGAAGTGCTGCTGCTGCCTAGAGGACCATGCATCCCCCAGCTTCGTGAGGGTGTGGACCAGCAGCTGGTGGTCAGTCCAAATTGTGAAGGGCGTCCCCTCCAGGAGGAACTTGAAGTGCCGCGCCACCTTGTATGCTGCGAAGAGTTCCCGGTCGAAGGTGCTGTAGCGGGACTCGGTGGGAGTTAGCCTCCTGCTGAAGAAGGCGATGGGCTGAGGGGTCCCCCTGATGACTTGCTCAAGGACAGCTCCGCAGGCGACGTTGCTGGCATCTGTTGTCAGCTGGAGGGGAGCGTTGGGGTCCTGGTGGGCCAAATATGTTGCTTTGGCGAGGGCAGCCTTCATCAGGGGGAAGGCCTTCTGCTGGTCGGGGCCCCACACTAAGGTCTTTGGATGTCCCTTGAGGACCTCCGTCAGGGGGGCCATGGTGCGAGCAATCCCCGGGATGAATCTTCTGTAGTAGTTGACCATCCCAAGGAATTCTTGTACAGCCCTGATGGAGGTAGGGGTGGAGAACTTCTCGATGACTTCGACCTTCGATGACATTGGGCAGACGCCCTCCGGGGATATCTCGTGGCCCAGGAACTCCACCTTCTCGACGCCGAAGGTGCACTTATCATGCCTGACGACGAGGCCACTTTCCTGCAGGTGCTGCAGGACCTTCCGGATGTGTCGCAGGTGTTCCTCCTGGGATCTGGAAAAGATTAGGATATCATTGACGTAGCAGACGCAGAAGTCTAGGTTCCCCAGGATGCTGTCCATCAACCTCTGGAAGGTCGCGCCCACATTCCTCAGGCCGAAGGTGGAGAAGGCGAAGATGTAGGACCCGAAGGGCGTGACGATGGTGGTTTTGGGGATGTCCTCCGGTGCCACTGGTACCTGAAAATAAGACTTTAAAAGATCCATTTTGGAGAATATTTTGGCTCTGTGGAAAGAGGCCGTCAGGTCCTGTATGTTCGGCAGAGGGTAGTGGTAGGGCTCTGTTGCAAGGTTCAGCCACCTGTAGTCGCCGCAGGGCCTCCAGGTGCCGTCTGCTTTCTGCACCATGTGAAGAGGGGAGGCCCACGGGCTGGGAGCCTTTCTGCATATGCCCATTCTTTCCATCTCAGTGAAGGCCTTTTTGGCCTCCTGAAGGCGCTGCTGGGGAAGCCATCAGAACCTTGCATGCGTCAGGGGCCCCTTCATCTTGATGTAGTGGTATATCCCATGTTTGGCAGGAGTCCTGGGCATCTGGCAGAGCTCGGGTTTGAAGACCTCTGGGAACTCCTTCAGGAGGGAACCTTACTGGTGGGGTGCGACGGAACAGATGGCGGGCTCCCTGGGACCCGACAACAATGGTAGGGACTGGCAGGACTCGGTGTCTAGCAGGCGTTTGCAGCCGACGTTGACTGCCAGTCCGAAGTGGGCGAGGAAGTACGCACCCAGGAGTGGGGTCCTGACGTCCACGACGATGAATTCCCAGCTGTACCTCCGGCCAAGGATGGAGATCGACAGGAGCTTGGTGCCATAGGAGAGGATGGGGGACCCGTTTGCGGCCATCAAGGAGGCAGTTGGGTCCGGCTGGCATCTGCGGTCCTCTCCTGAAGGTGGAAACACTGAATGCATCGCTCCAGTGTCAACCAACATCATCCTGCCAGAGATCGCGTCGCATACCTAGAACCCTAATGGTAAGGGGCCCCTGGGTGTTTCTGCTGCTGCTGCCATGGCGGCCTATGTGGTTGGCCGCCGCCTCCTCCTGTTTTTTGAAGGGAAGAAAGTGCAGGGGGCTTCGCACCTCCAGGCAGCTCTCCCAAACCTCCGGTGGTAATAGCAAAGCCCAGGCCCCTCCCTCTTCTACTAGTGGGACGGCCTTTTCTGCTCGATGGCATTGATGGGCTCCGTGGTGGGGTCCTCCGTCAGGAGGCAGTTAGCGGAGTGTGTGGGCCTGGCCACTCACTTGGCCACCTTCATGGAATCCATCAGCTGCTGCGCCACCCTGATTAGGTCCTCGACCGGCAGGGTATATGTGTCCGTGATCTGCCCACGGACCTCCGGCAGTAGGCTAGCTGCAGCAGGAAGATCTCCCTCAACAGGCTGTTTTCTTTGCACCTGCCGCTGCTGTCAGTCTCGAGGAGGAGGAGGAGGTTCTGGGGGGCATGCCACGCTTCCAAGAGGTTTCCCTCCCGCCAGGGGTTGAGGGCAAGGTCGAGGGCTCGGGCAGCTCTCTTGAAGTCCGGCAGGGAGCAGGTTTAGACGAGAGTGGATTTTAGTTCATGGAAGGTGGCAGGGCCCGACATCATCATCAATCAAGGGGCAATCTTCCTGTATATCTCCTCCAGGGGGACATTGATGGCGATGTCCGCCGTCAACACCTCGTCCATTAGGCCTGCTACCCTGAACTGCCCCTCGACTCTGTAGAACCAGGATGCTGCGTTCTCCCTGGTAAATGACAGCAGCCTTATGTTAAGGGCCGTCTTTGGTTGGTCCGTCAGGGGGGTCATTGCATGGGGCACAGGTACTGGTGTGGAGGTGCGTGTGGGAGTGGGTTGCAAGAGGGAGGTGTCTTCCTCTGAGAGGTTCGCGGTAATTTGTAGGTGGTTAGGAATGTCGGCATCCATGCTCATTTCGCACTCTCACTTGGAGTGTGAGGGAATACTCGTGCCAATACACGCTGGGGGAGCGTGCCATGTGGGTCCGCTAATGACGCTGGCGACCTGCCGATGAGGGTCGGTAAACGCCCGAACGCTTTGTTAGAGTGCTGTAGTTAGTCCGTTAGGGGTGTGGGTAAGGTTCACTGAGCCAAGACTTAGTCGCCGTTTGGGTCCGTTAATGGCTTCCAGGAACCACTGTGAGAGAGGTGCGAAATAATGAGCAGGAAGACAATTACTGCTAGTTTATTGATGAAGCGAGCTGCTTATAAAGCGGGATATGGACGTCTGCGTACTTCACAGAGACCGCAGGTACAAAGATTTACAGGTGACCTGATGTCAAACTAATTCTTTACAAAAATAGGACAGGTTCATATAGAAAACGTAGTGATCAATAATGTCTTACAGATAACATAAATAATTCGTTACTTGTGCATTAAGCATGATTGTTTAGAAAGGCAATAAATACACAATTTACAATTATGGTGATAAACATATTCTAATCGACCCTAGGTCGATGTGAAGGCACCACAGAAAACGGGATGTTCTCTATAGAGAACACGTTGAGCGGGGACTTTACAAGTCTTTCTCTGCCCACCTCGCAGCATGGCGTAGGTGTAACTCTTCCTACCTGCGCTTGAACAGACCTTCTCTTTCTTAGACCAAGGTTGGAACTGTCTTTTTTTTATTATTATTAAAAAAGATTCTAAAATGTTCAGGTCAATTTCATTGTTAACTCTTTCAACAACTTTGAAGTCTTTATATTCTATGTAGGTTTTGCATATTTTGGAGTGGTTTCTTATGTTGGAATGATCAGGGTTGGACAGCCCACTACCAGTTCCAAAACTAAGACCTGTATGTGCTTCATTGTGAACCCTCAGCAGCCTCCTCGTGCATCCAACATAGGTCCCACGATCACATCCTGGGCACATATACATAACTGTATACATGTTTACAACATTCGCACACAAAAGGAGGCTGTGACGGTCCTTAAAGTGAAGCATTGACCCGATCGTTAGTGGGTTTTTGGAACAAGTTTAAGGTCAACAGTGGGGAGAACTTTCTGAAATATATGCAGACATGTTGAAGAGGAAAAGTAACATACATTTTCATTTTTGGTGCAGTAAAGATCACACGAGGTGTATTTATTTTTTCGTCTAGCATTTTCCTTAGAGCCCTTGAAAACAACCAAGTTGGAAAGCAATTATCTTTAAAATATTTCGTTAGGAATAGAATTTCTTGATAGAAAGCAAACCAGTTTGATGTGTGAGTAAAAGCCCTGTGGAGTAGAGTTGAGAGAGCATTAATCTTGAATTTAAAAAAAAAAAGTTGTAAAAATTTATACCAAGTCCTACAAAAACACTCTTGCTAAAAACTCCAGTGTAAAAGCCCTTGTTATTCCTCGACACATTAAGGTCCAAAAAAGATAATCTATCGTCGGCCTCCTTTTCCAAAGTAAACTTTATATTGGCGTGTCTAAAATTGTTTCAGCCTTGAAAACGCGACTGGAAAGTACGCCGCATAAACGTCCGTCAATATACTATTTTATGTATAAGATGCCTGTCCTTCGCTTATCAGATATATACCGTATATATATATATATATATATATATATATATATATATATATATATATATATATATATATATATATATATATATATATATATATATATATATATATATATATATATATATATATATATATATATATATATATATATATATATATATATATATATATATATATATATATATATATATATATATATATATATATATATATATATATATATATATATATATATATATATATATATATATATATATATATATATATATATATATATATATATATATATATATATATATATATATATTGGGACTATATATATATATTCACAGATTTTTATATATATATATGGAATATATATAGTATATACACCATTTGGGGACTTGCCTATTCATTTTCTATGGAACATACAGTATATACACATATACACATTACTCACTGAAAATTCGCCAATTCACAGTATTTTTCACTGAGGGATATTCACTGATTACTGTATTTTCATCTCATTTTCATGACTAAATGCACTTCTTGTGATAAAACTATTAAAATATTCAGGCAGTGCTCTAGTTACGATAATTCGCCTTACGATCATTCGATTTTGCAATGGGGTAAGCCATTAATACCAATACGACAATATTTAGAAAATATTATTAAAAATTTCCCAGAGGGCGCAGGCAGCAGCGTACAATCAGGCAGTGAGAGAGACCAAATTACAATAGACCACCTTCTTTTCCTCCATCTCTTTATCCCGTCTTCTAGTTAACAAGGTAAAAGAGAATGATGAAAGTATTGTTAGTAACCTTATACTCTTGTGTAAATGCGTACAGCCGTAAACAACCGAACAAGAAACTGTTGTTTTGCTTATAACCAAATCGAATAACACCAGCCGTTTTGCTTATATTTCAACCATCATACAGTAATAAACAAATGCTGTAGTTATAGTACAAATAAAGTTAAGTAGAACAGAACTGATATAGTTTCACATTATACCCTTATTCGGTATGGATAAAAGATCAGCAAGGAAATATACTGATATATGTAAACTGCAAGTTGTAGCTGAAGCTGAGAAAACAATGTTCGAGCTGCAACATGGATGAAATTCGACCTTAATTAAAATTGAAGAGAAAGTATTTTAATCAAAACTACTGGGGATGAAAGAACACATTACTGCTATTTTCACGCCGATACACGATAAATACGTAAAGCTCGTAGTATGATGAAATCAAGTGAATAACGAACTAAATTTTGATTTTTTTTACACGAAACAAATGCCCCCAAACGGCCAATGTCATCTATTAACGAAAAAAATAGCTAAATCAATTTCACAACGAGACGTATTTAAGTTATATTTCGACTTAAACACTTCATATAACAAAAAATAAAATAACCTTGTTCATATAAATAAAGTATCTAGAGATTCATTTACGCTAAGTAGAAGCAAGAAAAGCGCTCTGAGCTGAGTTAAGCGAAATGAACTTACCGCGTAATCGATTTCCAAACCAAAACATTGATCTCTATGATCGCAGTTTATGGTACAAAAGCAATATAGGAATATATATATATATATACAATACATTATTGGATACAGTGAATTAAGGCATAAAATTTTCAAAGATCCAAGGAAAAGATGCATATTCGTTATGTTAATGTATGTGTAATAGCCTACGATATGTGAATATAGAGTACAGTTTAATGTAGGCTAGGTTACCGTATACGAAATACTATAAGAGGTGCAAAATAATGAACAGGAGAACGAGTACTGCTAGTTTATTCATGTTGTTGTTGTTTTAGATTTAGCTGGCTGCTTATAAAGCGGCGTGCGGACGTCATACATAGGAATACAATAGGATTCAGGTGACCCGAGGTCAATTACTCTCGGTATTAATTATAATGGAAAAATGCAAGTAACATAAAAGGTAAGTTAACAAGAATTGACATAACAACATTCTAACACATGTGCAAAGAAAACATATTCAAATGAATTAGTAATAAATACATATTTACACAGGAAAAATATGGCTAATTTCGCTTGACCCAATCTTGTAGGAGCGTCATCGTAGAAAATGGCCGGTTCACCATAGAAAACCCGCTTAGCGGTTTAGCGGGTACTTTACAATACCTTAGTGTAGGCTAAGCTAATTCTTGCTTGTTATTCAATTTCTCTTTGTATTGAATTATCATAACTCACTCTGCATGAACCTTTGGAATATATATATATATATATATATATATATATATATATATATATATATATATATATATATATATATATATATATATGTATATATATATATATATATATATATATATATATATATATATATATATATATATATATATATATATATATATATATATAATTCTAATAGCCACAATGCCCTCTTAACTTCTTGAATTCTTTGGCATTTTTTTTGGATATGCTTGTAATGAAAAAGCCGTGACATCCAAACACAAGAAATTGAAGAGACTTGTGATTTGCCGGTCGCTGGAGACGAACCAGGTCACCTTAACCACAAGGAGGTCACGTTGCCGACCTGACCACGTGGTCAGGTCGGCAACGTGACCTCTGCGGTTAAGGTGACCCGGGTTCATCTCCGCGACCGGCAAATCACAAGTCTCTTCAATTTCTTGTGTTTGGATGTCACGGCTTCATGGTTACAAGCATATCCAAAAAGCAAGAATTCGAGAATTAAGAGGGCATTAATTATTAGAATTACATATGTGTCTGGTAAAAGTGACCAGTATATTCTACATATATATATATATATATATATATATATATATATATATATATATATATATATATATATATATATATATATATATATATATTATATATATATATATATATATGTTACCGAATTTATAATATACATATATACAAGAACTCAGAACTACAGTGCGCATTCTTAACCCACAAAGCCAACAAACGACCCTTTAACAAATCACCGTTGAACTCAGGTATTTGTATTTAGAATTGTATCTACCTCTGCCATGTTTTAAATAATGCCATATTTGAATGAAATTTTATCACATCATGATTCATATACAGGCATTAAGCTAAAAACGTCCTTTAATATCCAATTTGCTCTACCTCGGAAGTAAAATATTTTCATATATGTTACCAAAGGGAAGTTTTTTAGTTGATAATAAGTTCGTCGTCCCGTGGGCTCGAACCAGTGAAGGAAAGAACTCAGAACTACAGTGACGCCTTAACCCACAAAGCCAACAAGTGAGGTATAAGTTATTACCGACCCTCACCTACAAATCACCGTTGAACTCAGGTATTTGTATTTAGAATTGGTATCAACCCACCTCTGCCATGCTAACCTTGTAGTGCGTTTGTCGCACGTAGCCATATTATGAATGAAATTTTATCACATCACCGTGATTCATATACAGGCATTAAGCTAAAAACGTCCTTTAATATCCAATTTGCTCTACCTCGGAAGTAAAATATTTTCATATATGTTACCAAAGGGGAATTTTTTAGTTGATAATAAGTTCGTCGTCCCGTGGGCTCGAACCAGTGAAGGAAAAGAACTCAGGACTACAGTGACGCCTTAACCCACAAAGCCAACAAGTGAGGTATAAGTTATTACCGACCCTCACCTACAAATCACCGTCGAACTCAGGTATTTGTATTTAGAATCGGTATCAACCCACCTCTTCCATGCTAACCTTGTAGTGCGTTTGTCGCACGTAGCCATATTATGAATGAAATTTTATCACATCTCCGTGATTCACATACAAGCATTAAGCTACAAACATCCTTTAATATCCAATTCGCTCTACATTGGAAATAATATATTTTCATATATGTTACCGAAGGGGAATTTTTTAGTTGATAATAAGTTCGTCGTCCCGTGGGCTCGAACCAGTGAAGGAAAAGAACTCAGGACTACAGTGACGCCTTAACCCACAAAGCCAACAAGTGAGGTATAAGTTATTACCGACCCTCACCTACAAATCACCATCGAACTCAGGTATTTGTATTTAGAATCGGTATCAACCCACCTCTGCCATGCTAACCTTGTAGTGCGTTTGTCGCATGTAGCCATATTATGAATGAAATTTTATCACATCTCCGTGATTCACATACAAGCATTAAGCTACAAACATCCTTTAATATCCAATTCGCTCTACCTTGGAAATAATATATTTTCATATATGTTACCGAAGGGGAATTTTTTAGTTGATAATAAGTTCGTCGTCCCGTGGGCTCGAACCAGTGAAGGACAAGAACTCAGGACTACAGTGACGCCTTAACCCACAAAGCCAACAAGTGAGGTATTAGTTATTACCGACCCTCACCTACAAATCACCGTCGAACTCAGGTATTTGTATTTAGAATCGGTATCAACCCCGTGAACGGAAAATTCCCAGTGGGAAAATTGCCAGGCGGAAAATTGCCATGCGGAAAATTGCCAGCAAGGAAAATTTCCATGCAGAATATTGCCAGGCGGAAGATTGCCATTGCCTATTCAATCATATAAAGTCATACCTAAATGAAGAAATTTTTTTTTTTAACCAAAAGTATAGTACTGTACTTTCTGATAGATGAATGAATAAAAATGAGAGTAAGGTTTTGAAATAAAACACATTACATCATAATATAATTGATCAAATTCAGTAAAATTGAAATATAACACATTACATTATATAATTAAACAAAATCAAAATGTTAAGAAATATAAAAAAATAGAAAAAAATTTTTTAAATGAGTGAAGGTTATATGCAACAGCTCGAAGAAATGAGATTTTACGATCTTCACTATACTGCCCAACAGTTCTCTTCAGTTTATCATTGACATCTTTATATTTTCTTTGATAACGAATCTCATCTCCTCTTTCAAATTGTAGAATTTTTGTATGCACTAATATTTCCTCCTTCTTTAAAAATTCAATGCATTTCCAGATATTAGGATGACATTGTGAAATATTTTGGAAAAAGGCATTGTTGAACGCTTCGATGCTGTTGTTGGTACGTGGCATGCAGTGCTCTACTCTGGAATGAACATTCCACATAAGAATCGGGAATAACGGTGTTGATCTCCTCCTATTGTTACCCCTTCCTCTCATAACACCAATGTACGTCAATTCAAAATAAGATAGAAATTCTTCAGGTATGTCTTCATCTTCCGATAGCTCTTCAAAACCTGAAACAACATCATGACACGGGAGGAAAGCCAAAGCAGAAAAACATCGTAACTTTAAACTGAAGCTGCTTTCATTGTGATACCGATTTTTGTAACCAAGGTTGTTCACAAGCCTTCTATAGTTTGCCTGGCAGAAGTGGAAAAAACATCCAGTGTGGTCTGTTTGGGAAAAACACTCTTTAGTCCATTTATCGAAGCTTTTTCAAAGTCACTCATAACCGTGTGGGGTTCTAGTTGTACTAAATTCTAAGTATATTAAACAGATTTTCATATGTACGTTCACTTTTGTTGGGAAGAAATGCAAAAGCACGTGGAAAACTAGAATTTTCAACTTGGACATGAATTGTAAAAAGCTGGAAATATATATCAGGTGACACTTTGAACGTTCCATCCATAGCCCAGTTTTTATATTTTCTTAAATCCTCAATCCCATCATTCGTGATAAATAATAAGATTCGATTTTCATCGTCGACTCCAGAATCATACTGGAGGAATTTCTCACCAGAATTAAGATTTTGAAATTCGGATGGAATTACAAATCCTGTCCTTTCAGAAGGAATTGGTGGGGTACAAGACGTTTCCTGTTTCCAATGCCTAACATTCCTACTTACATGTTGCAAATTTTGGAGCTCAGCGCGTGCACAGTCATCTAAAGATGATAAGCACTCCGCAACCAAAGAACGAGTAGGACGACCTGAAGTCATTGCTTCTTTTTTCAGCTCTTGAATGGCTGCCTTGGCTTCTACTTTGCTCTTGGCGGCACTGTGATTGTGTTCATTAACATGTTTCAAAATTTCGTAATCATGGTTCTTTGATTTTGAATGTAGTCTTGCTGGACATGATTTCTGTTTTCTTAATGCACATTCCCAATAGATTTTTGTTACTTCCTTGTTTCTTCCGTTGAGATGATACATAAATTGTAGTTCATCAATGAGAATATCCTTTCCACGTTCACTTGTTATGAAAGCAGCCATTATGGGTACAGACTTCAGAGAATACTGAAATAGTATATGTCTTTTTCTTAAAAAAAGGTTAGAACGAATTTCTTCTCTTGGTAAGCAAATAGATATAAACAAAATGAGAAATGGTAGTTTGGGTAAGAATGGACAATTATGAAAGGAGACATGATAGTTTGGGTAAGAATGAAAAATTTATAAAATTGAAAGGAGAAATGGTAGTTTAGGTAAGAATGAACAATTATGAAAGGAGAAATGAAAAGAAATCTTTAGTTTGCCAATGGCAATCTTCCGCCTGGAAATATTCTGCATGGAAATTTTTGTTGCTGGCAATTTTCCGCATGGCAATTTTCCGCCTGGCAATTTTCCCACTGGGAGTTTTCCTATTGCCATCAACCCACCTCTGCCATGCTAACCTTGTAATGTGTTTGTTGTGTGATAAAATTTCATTCATAATATGGCTACATTCCAATGCCTTATGGACACCATCTTGGGTGACCTACCTTTCTGCGTTTGCTACGTAGGCGACATCCTGATCTTCTCCAGGTCCCTGGAGGAACACCTGCACCACGTCTGGGCTGTGCTGAAGTGCCTGCAGGAGAACAGCTTGGTTGTCAGGTTCGACAAGTGTACCTTTGGAGCAGAAAAGGTAGACTTCCTGGGCCATGAGATATCCCTAGCAGGTGTCTGCCCCATGGCCTCCAAGCTGAACACAATAAAGAAGTTCCCAACGCCAAAAACCATCAAGTCCCTACAGGAGTTCCTCGGCATGGTCAGCTACTACCGTCGCTTCATACCAGACATCGCCTGCATCATGTATCCCCTGACCGCAGTCCTGAAGGGGAAGCCAAAAGCACTGGTGTGGGCAGCTCCGCAGCAACAGGTGTTCGAAAAGACGAAGGCAGCCCTCACCAAAGCCACCACATTAACACATCACGACCCCACTGCCTCCCTGAGACTTACCACCAACGCCAGCAACATCGCTGGCAGGGCAGTGCTGGAACAGGTGTTAGACGGCTCCCCACACCCGCTGGCCTTTTTCGGTCGTAAGTTAACACCGCCGGAGATCCGCTACAGCACATTCGACAGGGAGCTGCTGGCAATCTACCAAGCCTTGCGGCACTTCAAGTACCTCTTGGACGGCACCCCTTTTACCATCCTCACAGACCACAAGCCTTTAGTACATGCATTCACGAAGGTGGGAGATGCATGGTCTGTGAGGCAGCAGCGGCACTTGGCCCTATCTCCGAGTTCGTTTGCACCATTAGCTAGGTCCCCAGCAGGAAGAACCCAGTAGCTGACGCCCTATCAAGGCTCGATATAAATTCTGTCCACCTTGGCATAGACTACGAGGACCTGGTGAAGGAACAGGCCACAGACCCGGAAACAGCAGCCTACCGCACGGCACTCACCGCACTGAAATGGGAGGACATGCCGATAGGAGGATCCAGTTCAACACTTCTCTGTGACACCAGCCCATGCCCCCTGATCCCCGCATCCAGGAGAAAGCAGATGTTTGATGTCATCCACAGCCTGTCCCATCCATCAGACCGAACAACGGTGGGCCTGATGACAGAGAGGTTCGTGTGGCACGTTATCAGGAAGGATGTTCGGCAGCGGGCGAAGAACTTCACACCGTGCCAAACAAGTAAAGTCACCCGGCACACGGAATCAGGCATCAGAGAATTCCCTCAACCACGTCGGTGCTTCGATCACATCCATAAAGACGTCATAGGTCCTCTGCTGCAATCAGGGAGCGCCAGATACCTCCTGACGGTCATAGACCGTTCCACACAGTAGCCGGAAGCAACCCCAATGGCGGAAGCATCAACGAGCACCTGTGCAGAGGCCCTCCTGGTGAGTTGGATCAGCCGATTTGGTGTGCCTGACAGCATAACTATGGACAGGGGCCCAGCATTCTTGTTGGAGCTCTGGGTTGCCCTGGCACGCCTGATGGGGACAACTCTCCACAGTACGACGGCATATAACCCCGCAGCCAACGGCATGGTGGAAAGGGCCCATCGTTCGTTGCAGGCAGCTCTGATGGCACGCTGCATCGACGACAATTGGAAGGCCCAGCTCCCCTGGGTCCTTACTGGTCTCCGCACCACACCGAGGGCAGACGGCGACGTATCTTCCGCAGAGAAAGTCTATGGTGAAACACTAGCCGTTCCGGGAGAGTTCTTCCCCACGGCACAGGACGACGTAGATACCTGCCTTCCAAGGCTGAAGGAAGTGGCACAGAAGTTCGCACCCTGCCAAAAGACTTTCACGGACAGGACCCACGTCTGCAGCTCTGGGGGCCTGGATACCTGCACCCACGTCTTCATCAGGATCGACGCCCACCGCCCACCCTTGACCAGACCATACAGGGGCCCATACCGTATCATTAGCAGATCATCCAAGGCCTATCTCGTCAACATCCACAGGCGTGAAGACTGGGTTTCTGTAGACCGGCTGAAACCAGCTTTCCTGTTAGACAGCGAAACTCAGGAAGAAACCAGCAGGAGCCCCAGAATTCCTCCACAAAATGTGGCTGCAGATGATCCCGTTGCCGCCAGGTGATTCAGCAGTCGAAGCCACCCTACATCCGCAGGTATCAAGAACTCGCGGCCTGCTCCTGCTCCCAAAGCGATTCCGTGATTGATTTTTTCAGATATCTTCCAATCATTGCTTTTGTAATTATTGTCTTGGTGGGAGGAGTACTTGTAAAGACATCAGACGTCTTCGTTTTCGCATCAATCACATCATGCATTGCATTTCTTAATGTGTCAAGACTCTCATGTAAATATTCATGTGTAGAATTTTCTGGCCTTTCTGCCGATATGTATTTCATCATTGTACATTTATTATGTCTTTCATAATTGCTATTTGTTTGTCTGTCAACAAACAAATTGCTCAGAGTGCAGGTCACGGCGATCGGAGGTTGGGCACCACTCTTCCGTCCGCACTCTGCCATGTATACCTGTGCTCAGGTAATAAATACCTTTCTTGTTAATACTCAGTTGACCTTTATAGACAATATATATATACATATACACACATATATATATATATATATATATATATATATATATATATATATATATATATATATACATATAAATTTTTATATATATATTTATATACATATTTAAATATATATATATATATATATATATATATATATATATATTATATATATATATATATATATATATATATATATGATGAGCTGTTTTAGATGGTCGGTAGAGCAGCAGCCTAGGACTTCATAGAGGTCTGTGGCGTGGGTTCAAATCCGCAGCCGACCAGTCAGAGAGGCGGACACTTTGCTATCCGTGTGGACACCCTGGGATTATTTATGTAATCAACGGATAGGTTTGCTGAAAGCAAATGGGTGTTACAGACTAATACACACATAAACAAAGCCACTTCAACATCTTCTAAAAACATAACAGACACCTCACATGTCTCCAACTGTCGACCTAACTGCCCAGTTCTCCTCGCTGCTGGGAGAAAGGGAGCTGGGGATTTGGTACGATACATGTACACATTCATTACCGGGGTCTAAGCGATGTCAGGCAGGGCAGCCGATCGAGGCTAAGGCCTACCCCAACGCCAAATCAAAATCCTTCAAAAAGAAGGCATCGTGTTTACCCCATAGTTGGCCTTTCTTGTCTTCACAGTACATATACACATATATATATATACATATCCATATACACATATATATACCATTTAAATATACATACATAATATATATATATATATATATATATATATATATATATATATATATATATATATATATATATATATATATATATATATATATATATATATATATATATATATATATATATATATATATATATATATATATATATATATATATATACTCATATATACACACATATATACATACAGTATATATATATACATATATACAGTAATACCCCGAACTTGCAGGATTCGAGTTGCGCTAATTCACAGACACATGAATTTTTCATTGGAACCTAACTTATTGATATACACGAGTTTTTCAGACACGCGAACATGTGCAAATACTGAGAAACCCTGCAAAAGTGTTTATGTTTAATTTCTTATGTGATTTATAAGTTTTCAAGCCTTTATGTGTAAGTTAAATAACATTAAATATTAAAAGTAATAATTTCTCTCTCCCTCTCTCTCTCTCTCTCTCTCTCTCTTACTGAGATGAGAGAATTTTTATGGATCATGTATACAGGTATGTTTGTTTTGCATGATAAATAAATTTTTTACCTAATAATAAGTACTAATTTTAAAATAATAATAATAATAATAATAATAATAATAATAATAATAATAATAATAATAATATAACTGTAATTACAAAATTCTTATTATTTTAAACAGACAAATTCTTTCCCTCATCTTTTGTAAGAAGCTCGAAGGCAAAAGCTTTAAGAGGTGCAAAAAAATGAGCAGGTAAAAGAGTACTGCTGATTTGTTCATGATCTAGGCGGTTTATATAGCGGCAGACTGACATCGTGTCGCGGAATACAATGGGAGCATAAGTGACCTGAGGTCAATAATAATTAACAATAAATACAGTGAACGAGTACACTTATAATGTGCAAATAGACAGAACTGAAATTGAATACAATCTTGATGCCTGTGAAAGAAGAAATACACGATACACAATTGACAACAGGTAAACAATTATATACATAGTTTAAATGATTGAATTTGAGTGACCTGGCACGTTAGGCGTGACTAATTGTAGAGGTAAAGAAAATGGGACATCTCCTCAGAAAACTTGCTCAGCAGACGCTTTACAAACAACACGTTCAGCAGAGACTTCACACATGACTTTACAGACGACTTTACAAATACTACCCCCCCAAGACGTGGGTAACGTCTGATTAGTCAGCGTATCTGCTGGAGCGCTAAAGGTGCCACGGCTGCGTGAGGACAATGGGGAACGCCCTGTGTGTGGGGGTGCCTGACTGCGGGTGTGGGTTGGCTTTTTCGGGGGCGGCTGCACGCCCGCTTTTTACGAGGGCCCGGCTGCGGCGAAGGCTGACCAGGCGGAGGGTGCGATGAGGTGACGTCTGTGTCCTCCTCCAGGAGGGCGGGCTTGACCCGGTCTATTGACACCCAGTCGTTCCTCCCGTGAAGTGCGAGCAGGAACGCCTTGTTGTCCTGCTCCAGCACGTGGACGGGGCGCCGTCAGCCCTGGGGGTGGTTCTCAGCCCGAGGAGGACCCACGGCAGCTGGTACTTCCGGTCCTCGGCGGTGCAGCAGGCCATAAGGGACGCCTTCAGTGACCTGTGAAACCGCTTGACCAAGCCATTGGCTGCTGGGTTGTAGGCCGTGGTGGTGTGATGCGCTGTCCCCAGCAGCCGAGCCAGGGCGGACCACAATTCGGTTGTGATGTGGTCTGGGAAGCCGAAGCGGCTGATCCAACTGGAGAGTAGGGCCTTGGCACATGCACTGGCGGTGGCTTCTTGCATTGGCGTCACTTCGGGCCATCTCGTTGAGTGGTCTACCACCGTCAGGAGATATCTGGACCCGCCTGATGGGGGAAGGAGCCCGATGGCGTCGATGTGAATGTGGCCAAAGCGCCGCTCTGTTTGCCGGAACTCGCCTATCTCGGACTTGGTGTGACGCCCCACCTTGCTGGTTTGGCACTGCAGGCACTGCCTCTCCCAGGTCCTTGCGTCTGTCTGCACTCCGTGCTAGACAAACTTTTCTGACAGCAGCTTGGCTGTCGTCCTGCTGGAGGGGTGTGAGAAGCCGTGGATGACGTTGAATACCTGGCGGCCGGTACTGACGTCGCAGAGGAGACTTGGGTCCCCGGGGGCGAGGGGCACGTCCCTCCACTTCAGGGGTCTCTGGGTAGGCGGTCTGCTCCCTGGCGAGGTCTTCGTAGTTGATCCCGAGCTGCACCTCGTTTAGCTCGACTCTGGAGAGGGTGTCTGCCACAGGGTTCTTCCTGCCGGGGAGGTACTTGACGGAGCAGGTGAACTCGGCGATAGCCGAGAGATGCCGCTGCTGCCTGGAAGACCATGCGTCACCCTGCTTGGTGAAGGCGTGTACCAGCGACTGGTGGTCCGTGTAGATTGTGAAGGGCGTGCCCTCCAGGAGGAACTTGAAGTGCGGGACTGCACGGTACACTGCGCAGTTCCCTGTCGAAGGTGCTGTAGCGGGCCTCTGCGGGGTTGAACTTCTTGCTGAAGAAGGCGATGGGCTGGGGAGATCCGTCGATGACCTGCTCCAGGACAGCACCACAGGCGACGTTGCTGGTGTCCGTCGTCAGCTGGAGGTGGGCGCTGGGATCCTGGTGAGCCAAGGCGGTTGCCTCGGCAAGGTTGGCCTTCGTCAGGGAGAAGGCCTGCTGCTGGCTGGGTCCCCACAACAAGGACTTTGGTTGGCCTTTCAGAGTTTCCATCAGGGGGGCTGTGGTGTGCGCAATCCCGGGGATGAACCGCCTGTAGTAGTCCACCATCCCGAGGAACTCCTGGAGGGCCTTGACGGAGGTGGGGACGGGGAACCTGGTGACAGCTGCAACTTTGGATGTGAGCGGGCGGACACTAGCAGACGCAGAACTTCAGGTCACCCAGGATGCTGTCCATGAGCCGCTGTAAAGTCGCCCCGGCGTTCCTCAGGCCGAAGGTGGAGAAGGCTAACACGTAGGACCCGAAAGGTGTGATGATGGCGGTCTTTAGTATGTCCTCTGGCGTGACTGGTACCTGAAAATAGGATTTCAAGAGATCCAACTTAGTGAATATTTTAGCCCCATGAAAGGAAGCCGTGAGGTCCTGCATATTTGGCAGGGGGTAATGGTCAGGTTCCGTTGCAAGGTTAAGCCACCTGTAGTCGCCGCAGGGTCTCCAGGAGCTGTCTGGTTTCTGCACCATGTGGAGGGGGGAGGCCCATGGGCTGGAGGCCTTCTTGCATATTCCCATCCGCTCCATTTCGGTGAATGCATTCTTGGCCTCCTGAAGGCGCTGTGGGGGAAGTCTCCGGAACCTCGCATGTGCAGGGGGGCCCTTTGTTTTTATGTGATGGTAGATGCCATGTTTGGCTTGAGGCCTGGGGACTTGGTGGAGCTCGGGCCTGAACACATCCGGGAACTCCGTTAACAGCTGTGAGTACTGGTGGGGGGCAGCGGAGCAGATGGTGGGCGCCTTGGGTCTCGTTGCCAACGGGAGGGACTGGCAGGGGTCAGTGTTGAGGAGGAGCTTCCGACCGACGTCGACTGCCAGCCCAAAGTGGGCAAGGAAATCCGCACCCAGGAGCGGGGTCCTTATGTCCGTGACGACGAAGTCCCAGGAATATCTCCGGCCAAGGATGGAGATTGACAGGGGCCTGGTGCCGTAGGAAAAGATGGGGGACCCGTTGGCGGCCGTCAGGGAGGTAGTCGAGTCCGGTTCTCGCTTGAGGTCCTCTCTGGATGCTGGGAAGATTGATCTAACGGCCCCTGTGTCGACCAGCATCATCCTGCTGGAGACGGTGTCGCGGACGTAGAAGCCTACTGGTTCTGGGCCCCTGGGTTCTTCTGCTGCCATGGCGGCCTGTCCTGCTGGCCGCTGCCTCCCCCGTTTTTTGAATGGGTGAATGAACAGGGCGGCAGGCAGTTCCGGGCATCCTTGCCAAACCGCCTGTGGTAGTGGCAAAGACCAGGGGAATTCCACCTGTTGTGGGGCGCTGGGTGCTCCTGGTGACGATGTTGTCCTCCTGCTCTGCACCTTCCTCCTGCTGGATGGTGCTGACTGGTAGTGCAGGCGCTGGTACCTGCTTTGTTGCCTTCACAGAGTCCATCAGGTGCTGTGCTGTGCAGATCAGGACCTTGAGGGCCATGGCGTAGGGCCAGGGATTTCCGTGCGGACCTCCGGGAGGAGCTGACGAAGGAGGAGCTCCCGTGACAGGCTTATTTCGTGTTGTTTTCCGCTGCTGTCAGTGTCTGGGAGGGTGAGGAGGTCCTGAATCGTGCCCCATGACTCCATGACACTCTGATCCTGCCGCAGGCTGACGGTGAGGTCGAGGGCATGGGCGGCTCACTCGGCGACCAGCAGGGAGCATGTCTTGAGGAGGGACTTCTTCAGGAGGTGGTAGGTGAGGGGGTGTGCGGCGGACACCCACGGGATGAGCTTCCTGTAGATCTCCTCCGGCAGGGTGTTGAGAACTGTGTCTGCCTGCAGCACCTCATCGTTGAGTTCCGCCAGCCTGAACTGGCTCTCGACCCTGTACACCCATGCTGATGGGTTCCCCTGTGTGAACAGTGGCAGTTTTAAGGACAGGGCGGCCCTTGGTTGTCCTGCCGGGTAGGGGAGAGTGCGGGGCTCGGGCAGGGGTGTGGAGGAGTGTGAGAGCCTCGGCGCGGGGGTGGGCACAGGTGATGTGGGAGGGAGGTAGACATCCGAATCCGCGAGGTTAGAGGTTAATTGCACAAGGGAGGGGATGTCCACGTCCTTGCTCGCTCTTTGCCCTCTTAACTGGAGTGGGGTACTCGCGTCAAAAGGCACTTGGAAGCGCGCCGTGTGAGTCCGCTAATGGCGCTGGTGATTTTGCTGACGAGAGTCAGCATGCCCAAACGCTGGTTACAGTGCCGTAATTAGTCCGCTAAGGGCGTGAGTAAGTTCCTGAGGCCAAGACTGAGTTGCCGTATGGGTCCGCTAATGGCTCCGGGAACCACTCTGGGGTCACCACTTTAAGAGGTGCAAAAAAAAAAAACCAGCAGGTAAAAGAGAACTGCTGATTTATTCATGATCCAGGCGGTTTATATAGCGGCAGACTGACGTCGTGTCGCGGAATACAATGGGAGCATAAGTGACCTGAGGTAGATAATAATTAACAATAAATACAGCGAACAAGTACACTTTACAATGTGAAAATAGACAGAACTGAAATTGAATACAATCTTGATGCCTGTGAAAGAAGAAATACATGATACACAATTGACAACAGGTAAACAATTATATATATAGTTTAAATGATTGAATTTGCGTGACCTGGCGCATTAGGCATGACTCATTAAGATTCCTCATTGGGTGGGTTGGTATCGTTCTCAGCTAGCACTTTGCTGGACCCGCTATTGATTCTCTGACCGGCCAATGAAGAATTAGAGAAATTTATTTCTGGTGATAGAAATTCATTTCTCGTTATAATGTTGTTCGGATTCTACAATAAACTGTAGGTCCCGTTGCTAGGTAACCAATTGGTTCTTAGCTACGTAAAATAAATCTAATCCTTCGGGCCAGCCCTAGGAGAGCTGTTAATCAGCTCAGTGGTCTGGTTAAACTAAGGTATACTTAACTTCACGCCATTAATTCATAAATAATTTACCTTGATATTTCAAGTAAGGACAATCTCTCTCTCTCTCTCTCTCTCTCTCTCTCTCTCTCTCTCTCTCTCTCTCTCTCTCTCTCTCTCGTGTGTTATTCTCTCAGTCTCCGTAATAATTGATAAATAATTTCACTTACTTAAATAAGGACAACACATACCTCTCTCTCTCTCTCTCTCTCTCTCTCTCTCTCTCTCTCTCTCTCTCTCTCGTTCATAGTTAGCGCTCACACATTTTTGCAACTTATTGTTTCTCTGTACGTCTTTACCTGTACAGTAGATAGTTTAAATTGAACTAATTTTACCTGTACCGTCTACGAAGTGTAAATAAGCTGGCAAATACGTTCTAAAACATAGAGACATAATAACTAAGAGTTGTATTAGTCAAAATAAAAAACACTGTTTGTTCATGGAAAAGCATTTCAGAGCAAAGAGAAAGAGACGTAGAATGAAGTTATTAAAAAGAGGTTGCGAAGACTTCTAAAAATAGATCGGTCGGAAGGGGAGAAAGACAGAAATTCTCTTCCAACTCTCTATTTTTATGTCAACCATTTATTTCTTTTTTAAGGGTAATGTATTTAGCTAATTTTAAATGAAATTACAGTAACTTTAATTTCATTTAAAAGTTAACTTTATTATTTGGGAGCATGATTAGGGTCATATTTAGTGTTTAAACTTGTGAGAGGTGCTAAAAAGAGAGCAGGTGGACATTTACTGCTACTTTATTGAGAGAGCAGGCCACTTATAAAGCGGCGTGTGGACGTCAGTACAAAGACATACATGGAACACAGCTGATCCGAGGTCAGTTGTTCTCAATGTGAAACAGGACAGGTAAATACAAATAACATGTCAAAAATAAATTACAAGAATGGACACAATATTGCTCTGACACATGTACAACATAAAAGGGCACAAATGGATGAATAACAGATACACATTTACATAAATAAAACATGGCTAATTAGCCTGACCTAAGTTCATGGGAAAGGCACCGTAGAAAATGGGAGGTTCACCAGAGAAAACCCGTTGAGCTGGGACTTTTCAATACTCCCCCCAGAAATGTCGGTAACGTCTGATTAAAGTAAGTATCTGCTGGGGCGCTGGAGAGTGCAGTGGCTTTGCGATGTCACCTGGGGTTGCGGGGTGGGGAGCAGCTGGCTGCAGTGCTGTCTGGGTCCAGGGCCTTCCGGAGGTGGCCGTGCAACTTTCTTGTGAGCAGGGTGGGCTGCGGGGGCGATGACTCCTGTGGAGGGCGCTGAGGGGTGTTGTCGATGTTCTCCTCCAACAGTGCGGGCTTGAGGCGGTCTATTGACACCCAGTCGTCCTTCCCGCAGATGGCCAGCCGGAATGCTTTATTGTTTCTCTGCAGCACATGGAAGGGCCCCCTGTAGGGCCTGGTTAAGGGCGGCGAACGGCATCATTCCTGATGAAGACGTGGGCGGTGGAGGACCGGCCGGGAGGTGTGAAAGGCGTCATCCTGTCAGTATACGTCCGCTGGCAGGGGGCGAACTTTCCGACCATGTCACGGAGCCTCTGGACTGTTAGGTTGTGGCAATTCCCCGTGATGAACTCGCCTGGGACTATGAGAGACTCCCTGTAGACTTTTTCTGCTGCGGACGGGTCGCCGTTGGCTCTGGGGGTGGTCCTCAGCCCGAGGAGGACCCAGGGCAACTGGTACTTCCAATCTTCGGCGGTACAGAGGGGCATGAGGGATGCCTTCATGGATCTGTGGAATCTTTCCACCAATCCGTTGGCTGCAGGGTTGTAGGCGGTGGTGCTGTGGTGAGTGGTCCCCTGCAGGAGTGCCAGGGTGGACCACAGCTCGGACAGGAAGGCTGGACCCCTGTCTGTTGCTATGTGGTCCGGGACCGAACCGGCTGATCCAGCTGAAGAGGAGGGCCTCAGCGCATGCACTGGTGGTGGCCTCTTGCATGGGCGTCGCTTCGGGCCACCTGGTGGAGCGGTTTACGACTGTCAGGAGATACCTCCCCGGCTGGAAAAACTCGCCCATCCCCGACTCGGTGTGTTGCCCTACTTTGCCGGTCTGGCATCGGATGCACTGCCTCACCCAGGCCGTTGCGTCCTTTCGCATGCCATGCCAGACGAACTTCTCTGCCAGCAGCTTGGCCGTTGTCCTGCTGGAGGGGTGGGACAGCCCGTGGATAATATTGAACACCGGACGGCGGCGGGAGGTGGGAAGCGGGTACCAGTGGGCGGGGGTGGCCGGTGCTTACGTTGCTCAGCAGTGATGGTTCCCCAGGGGCGAGGGGCACGTCCTTCCACCTGAGCGACGTAATGGCGGTGCAGTAGGCTGGAACCTCTGGGTCAGTGGCCTGCTCCCGGGCAAGGTCCTCGTAGTCGATCCCGAGTTGCACTGTGTTGAGCTTGATCCTCCAGAGGGTGTCTGCTACAGGGTTCTTCCTGCTTGGGAGGTATTTGACTGTGCAGGTGAACTCCGCGATGGCCGCGAGATGCTGCTGCTGCCTGGAGGTCCATGCGTTCCCCTGCTTTGTGAAGGCATGGACCAGCGGCCGGTGGTCCGTCCAAATTGTGAAGGGTGTGCCCTCCAGGAGGAACTTGAAGTCGCATACCACCCGATACACTGCGCAGAGTTCCCTGTCGAAGGTGCTGCAGCGGGACTCTGCGGGGCTGAACTTCCTGCTGAAGAAGGCAATGGGCTGGGGTGCTCCGGTGACAACCTGCTCCAGGACGGCCCCACAGGTGACGTTGCTGGCGTTCGTCGTCAGCTGGAGGGGGCGTTGGGGTACTGGTGGGCCAAGGCGGTTGCCTCGGTGAGGGCAGCCTTCATCACAGAGAAGGCCCGCTGTTGGTCAGGGCCCAACACTAAGGACTTCAGATGGTCCTTCAGGGGATCTCCATCAGGGGGGGCCATGGTGTGTGCGACCCCGGGGATGAACCTCCTGTAGTAGCTGACCATCCTGAGGAATTCCTGTACGGCCTTGATGGAGGTAGGGGTGGGGAACCTGGCAACGGCTGCTACCTTCAATGCGAGTGGACGAACGCCCCCCGGGGATATCTCATGGCCGAGGAAGTCGACCCTTTCAACGCCGAAGGTGCATCTGTCGAACCTGACGGTGAGTCCGTTCTCCTGAAGGCACTGCAGGACCTTCCGGATGTGCTGCAGGTGTTCTTTGTGGGAGCTGGAAAAAATCAAAATGTCATCTACGTAACAGAAGCAGAAGTTCAGGTCCCCCAGGATGCTGTCCATCAGTCTCTGGAAGGTTGCCCCATGTTCCTCAGGCTGAAGATGGAGAAGACGAAGACATAGGACCTGAAGGCCATGATGATGGCGGTTTTGGGGATGTCCTCTAGAGCTACTGGTACCTGAAAGTAGGATTTCAACAGATCCAATTTAGAAAATATTTTGGCCCCGTGAAAAGAGGCCGTGAGAGCTTGCTTGTTTGGGAGAGGGTAGTGATCTGGTCCCGTGGTGAGGTTGAGCCACCTGTAGTCGCTGCAGGGTCTCCAGGAGCCATCCGGTTTCTGCACCATGTGGAGGGGGAGGCCCATGGGCTGGAGGACTTCTTGCATATGCCCCTTCGTTCCATTTCGACGAAAGTGTCCTTGGCCTCCTGAAGTCGTCGAGGGGGAAGCCTCCGGAACATTGCGTGCACTGGGGGCCCCTTTGTTTTGATGTGGTGGTAAACTCTGTGCTTGGCAGGGGGCCTGGTCACCTGACGCAGTTCGGGCTTGAAGACATCGGGGAACTACTTCAGAAGTTGGGCGTACTGGTGCGGGGCAACGGAGCAGACGGTGGGCGCGCTGGGGCGCATCGCCAGGGGAAGGGACTGGCAGGAGTCGGTGTCCATCAGGTGCTGGTGACCGACGTCGACTGCCAGACCGAAATGGGCGAGGAAGTCCGTGCCCAGGAGTGGGGTCCTCACGTCCACGACGATGAAATTCCATGTGTACCTCCGGCCAAGGATAGAGACCGACAGGAGCTTGGTGCCATAGGAGAGGATGGGGGACCCGTTGGCGGCCGTCAGTCAGGCAGCCGGGTCCGGCGGGCGTTTGCAGTCCTCTCTGGATGGCGGGAACACTGATCATATGGCCCCAGTGTCGATCAGCACCACCCTGCGGGAGATGGTGTCGCGGACGTAAAAACCTACTGGTTCTGGGCTCCTGGATTCTTCTGCTGCCACGGCGGGCTGTGCTGTTGGCTGCCGCCGCCTCCGTTTTTTGGATGGGCAAAGGGCAGGGGGGTTGACAGTTCCGGGCGTCCTTTCCGTACCACTGGTGGTAGTAGCAAGGCCCCGGCAGTTGCTTCTTCTGGTGATGGGTTGGCCTCCTTCTGGTGACAGTGTTTATCTCCTCCTCCGTGGCCTCCTCTGGCTGGAGGGAGTTGATGGGGTGTGCGGGCATGGATTTATGCTTCACTGCCCTCGTGGAGTCAGTCAGCTGCTGCGCCATCCTTATCAGGTCGTTGAGGGGTAGGGTGTAAGGCTCCAGGATCTGGGTCCGAACCTCTGTGAGGAGCTGATGGAGGAAGATCTCCCTCGACAGGGTTATCTCCGAGTGCCTGCCGCTGCTGTCTGTCATGGGTAGGATGAGGAGGTCCTGGATGATGTTCCACGTCTCCCGGAGGTCCTGGATGACGTTCCATATCTCCCGGAGGTTCTGGTCGTGTCGGGGGTTGTTGGTGAGGTTGAGGGCACGGGCTGCCCTCTCGGAGACCAGCAGGGAGCAGGTCTCGACGAGAGAGGCTTTCAGCTTTTGGTAGGTGGCAGGACTTGCAGCAGATACCCACGGGGCAATCTTCCTGTAGACCTCTTCTGGGGGGGCATTTATTACGGCGTCTGCCTGCAGCACCTCGTCGGTCAGTCCTGCCAGCCTGAACTGCCCCTCGACCCTGTAGAGCCATGATGACACGTTGCTGTGAGTAAAAGGCGGCAGTTTTATGGAGAGGGCGGACCTTGTTTGGTCCGTCAGGAAGGGCAGCATGCCAGGAGCGGGTACCGGCATGGAGGAGCACGTGAGCCATGGCGTGGGGGAGGGCGCGAGCGGGTTCTGCGTGAGGGAGATATCAGATTCAGCCAAGTTCATGGTTATTTGTATGTAGGAGGGAATGTCCGCATCCATGCTCGCTTCCGCACTTTCACTTGGAGTGGGTTACACTCGCATCAATACATGCTTGGGAGCGTGCCGTGTGGGTCCGCTAATAATGCCGGTGATCTGCCGACAAGGGTCAGTAGACCCAAATGCTTTGTTAAAGCGCTGTCTTTAGTCTGTTAGGGGCATGGGGTAGTTCATCGGGCCAAGACTAAGTAGCTTTATGGGTCTGCTAATGGCTCTGGGAACCACTCCGGGGTCACTGCTGTGAGAGGTGCTAAAAAGAGAGCAGGTGGTCATTTACTGCTACTTTATTGAGAGAGCAGGCCGCTTATAAAACGGCGTGCGGACGTCAGTACAAAGACATACATGGAGTACAGCTGACCCGAGGTCAATTGTTCTCAATGTGAAACAGGACAGGTATATACAAATAACATGTCAAAAATAAATTACAAGAATGGAAACAATATTGCTCTGATACATGTACAACATAAAAGGGCACAAATGGATAAGTAACAGATACACATTTACATAAATAAAACATGGCTTATTAGCCTGACCTAAGTTCATGGGAAAGGCACCATAGAAAACGGGAGGTTCACTAGAGAAAACCCGTTGAGCGGGGACTTTACAAACTTTACCAATAAGCATTTATTAGCATTTTTAGAGACTGTGTCAAACTTACACGAAAATTCACCTCGCGCGAGGGGTTCTGGAACCCAACCTCACGTAAGTTCAGGGTGTGACCGTATATTTACAAATATATACTTACATATATATATACATATATATACTCGTATACATATACAGTCATACTCCGAACTTACGCAAAGATAGGTTCCAGAACCCCTTGCGCAGGGTGACTTTTCGTGTAAGTTTGTCATGGTCTCTAAAAATGATAATAAATGCTTATTTCTAAAGTTTAAACACTAAATATGACCCTAATCATGCTCCCAAATTATTAAGTTAACTTTTAAATTAAATTAAAGTTACTGTAATTTCATTTAAAAGTTAGCTTAATACATTACCCTTAAAAAAGAGAAATAAATGGTTGACATGTGAGAGGTGCTAAAGAAGAGAGTAGGTGGACATGTACTGCTATTTTATTGAGAGAGCAGGCTGCTTATAAAGCAGCATGTGGACGTCATACAAAGACATACAATAGGATACAGGTGACCCGAGGTCAATTGTTCTCAATGTGAAACAGGAAGGTAAATACAAATAACATGTAAAAATAAAATTACAAGAATGGACACAATAATGTTCTGACACATGTACAACGTAAACAGGCACAAATGAATAAGTGACAGATACAATTTTACATAGATAAACTATGGCTATTTAGCATGACCCAAGTTCATGGGAAAGGCACCGTAGAAAACGGGAGGTTCACTATAGAAAACCCGTTGAGTGGGGATTTTACAATACTCTGCCCCGAAGACGTAGGTAACGTCTGATTAAAGTAAGTATCTGCTGGGGCGCTGGAGAGTGCTGTGGCTCCGCGATGTCAGCTAGGGGTGCAGTGTGAGTGGGAGCGGCTGGCTGTGGCACTGTCCAGGTCCGGGGTCTTCTGGGGGTGGCTGCACGACTTTCTTTTGGGCTAGGCTGGCTGCGTGGGTGATGGTTCCCGCAGAGGGTGCTGTGTGGCATTGTCGACGTCCTCCTCCAACAGGGCGGGCTTGAGGCGGTCTGTTGACACCCAGTTGTCCTTCCTGTGGATGGCCAGCCGGAATGCTTTATTGTTCCTCTCCAGCATGCGGAAGGGCCCCCTGTAGGGCCTGGTTAAGGGCGGTTGGACGGCATCGTTCCTGATGAAGACGTGGGTGGTGGAGGACAGGCCGGGAGGCGTGAAAGGCGTCATCCTGTCAGTATACGTCCACTGGCAGGGGGCGAACATTCCGACCGTGTCACGGAGCCTCTGGACTGTCAGGCTGTGGTGATCCCCTGTGATGAGCTCGCCCGGGACTACGAGGGGCTCCCCGTAGACTTTTTCTGCTGCGGACGGGTCGCCGTTGGCTCTGGGGGCGGTCCTCAGCCCGAGGAGGACCCAAGGCAGCTGGTGCTTTCAATTTTCGGTGGTGCAGCGGGCCATGAGGGATGCCTTCAGGGACCTGTGGAATCTTTCCACCAATCCGTTGGCTGCGGGGTTGTAGGCAGTGGTGCTGTGGTGAGAGGTCCCTGCAGGTGTGCCAGGGCGGTCCACAGCTCAGACAGGAAGGCTGGACCCCTGTCGGTTGTTATGTGGTCTGGGACACCAAACCGGCTGATCCAGCTGGAGAGGAGGGCCTCGGTGCACATGCTGGTGGTGGTTTCTTGCATGGGTGTCGCTTCGGGTCACCTGGTGGAGCGGTTGACGATCATCAGGAGATACCTGGCCCCGCCTGATGGGGGAAGGGGGTCTACCACATCGACATGGATGTGTCCGACTCATCCTGCTCTTTCGCCTATCCAAAAAACGGGAGGTTCACTATAGAAAACCCATTGAGCAGGGACTTTACAAATTTTGTACATTAGCAGGATGCAATGTGGGTAAAAATGTGATGTCATATTGCCATGATTGCCAATGCAGCGACAAAATGTATTACTTTCTGGTTATTGTTATGATAACCATTTTTTTGTTTAATAGGAGTGTAGGGCTTGGTCTTTCAAAAACTTTTTTTTATTATTTTTGTTAGTGATCTGTTTCCAGGAAAGGGTGAGGTTGGTTGGTTGGTTCACAAAACAGAGGAAATAAATAAATTAGTAAATAAGATAAAAATAATATACAATTATTTTTTGTGTTGGTTGTGAGACGTGTTCCATTCACTTGTAATTTTGGTTTGTACATGCATCAGCTGGCCCACTTAGAGATAGTTAATTTTAATTAGTGAAGTCAGTAACCGTGAGGGATGAGACTCTTAGCTGGATCCGGGGGGGTGGTGGCTGCAACTTTACGGCCATGCAAAGGACTTGGGAGGGGAGTGCTAAGCCCCTCTCAGTCTTTGTAAGAATTCCCCAGAGTTCTGATGCAGTCACAGGACGCTGTGACATGACTGGTCAACAGTCATCTTCTCTCAGACACAGAGGAAATCTTCCTCCTCCCAGAAACCCCCCAAAAGTTCGTTGGGATATAGTGTCACCTTACCTGGCACCGATTGGCTGATAGGCCAAAGGAGAAGTGCCAGAGCCAGTCATGTTCAGGAGAGAAGAAATCGGGGGCTGTGAAGTACTACAGGGCGGGAGGAAGATGGCCAAAAAGGAGTTCCTTTGAGGTGGCAGAGCGGTTTTGTTGAAGTTAGGGGAAAGACATGCATCCCCTCGCTGCCTCCATCAGTGTCCCCCTCTGCCTCTAACTCGTGTTTACTGTAGATTTTAGTTTGCTTAGATACTTGGGCCCTTGTGTAAGTTTTAGATTATACAGATCATTGTTAAATTTATCCGTGTCTTATTTAAGCATGACCCACAGTACTGCGGCCGGACTAGTGTAAGTAGACCCCATGAGAGGTCAGGGTCATGTATATACATATACTGTATATGTACAGACATATATATGTACAGTAATACCTCGAACTTGCGCGGTTCGAGTTGCACGAATTCACAGACACACGAATTTTTCATTGAAACCTAACTAATGGTCATACATGAGTTTTTATGAGGTGTCAAAGAAACAAGCAGGATAAGGTTACTGCTACTTTACTGTGGACACAGGTGGTTTATATAGCGGCAGACTGATGTCACGCCGAGGAATACAATGGGAACAAGGGTGACCTGAGGCCTCTGGCAGATCAGTGAAGGGTGTTTTGGGCCCCTTTCACCTGTTCCTTCAACCTCCTGGGACTATACAGGTGCTAAAGCATCAAAGAGGGCTCATGAAGGTTGTGACAAGGGTCTCTCACTTACAGAGGGCAACCCAAGAAGACCACAACTTGGAAGGGCCTGAAGGTCCTCTTCCTAGGGATGAGGATAACCCTGAGCTGCATGCTTCTACACTGAAATTGCTAAACTGATTTTTCAGTAAAACAGCCTCGGGGACGAGACATTGGCTGCTAATAAAGTTGTTCCTTTGGGCCTCGAAGCCCTGGCTGAGCCCCTCAGGGACTCTTTACTGTCAATAGAGCTTCCATGGACGAAGCTTGCAGGATCAGTCCTGGGTCAGGTGAGTTCTCTCGTGTCTGGAAAGGAGAACTCACTTCGTTCCAGCCACTTGTTTAAGCTGCTTCCTCCACCACTCCCTCACCAGACAAAATTTTACAAACCCTCAGAGAGGTCAATCCTGACTGCACAGATCCAGGTCTGTTGCTAGAGCAACTCCATGCAGAAAACATCTCCTTATCATGTCAGGAGTCAGCGACAAGTAGTCTCTTGGATAAACCATTGGTCTATAACAGTAGCTGAGGTTATCACTTCCTCTTCGTCACTCCCAATGAGGAAATGGCTAGCCTTATCAAACTGTTCCTGTCTGGAGGTAAGGCCATTACTTACCTAGCCCACCAGACAGCTAACCTGTTGACAAATTTGCTTCTTAAGAGATGAGATACAACTCTCTGTCGAGTTCTGAAGTTCTAAGCCCTGAATCAGTCTTAATCTTGAAGAATGGACCTTTCCTGCGTTCTGCTTCTCTCTGTGACAGAGAGCAAGCAGACATTGCGGTGGATTGTCGAAGGCTGATCACAACAACCACCCCGTTCACTGGGCATACCGCTACATCCCGACCTTCTGGTCAAACTGATCCTTTCTCTGCAGGTCCTAGGAATATACAAAATCCTAAGGCCCCTTGCAAGAATACCTAGCCTTCTTCGGCCCCCATGAGGAAAGGTGCAAAGCAGCCGCCCTTTCGGTCCTCGGCCCACCCAGGGAGAAGAGGTACGGTGAAGAAAAAAGGAGGAGGACGCTAGGGGCAGCATTCCCCTCCACATGCTGCCACTAGTGGCGGGGTGCCTGTCAAGCCATTGGGCAAAATGGCAGCGACATGGAGTGGAGTCCTGGGTAGTGAATGTCCTTCAGGTGGGCTATTTACTTCCCTTCGAGTCTCCCCAACCCCTCACCATTCTTCCCGTCTGTCTACAGACATGAGTTCCTGGCTTGCTGAAGGACCTCGCTCTACAGAACGAGGTGAAAGCAATGCTGATTAAGGGCACTGTGTAAGTTGTGACTGACCATTCTCCAGGCTTTTACAGCATAATCTTTCTTGTAGAGAGGGTATCAGGGGGCTGGAGACCGGTCATAGACCCATCAGCCTTGAGTTGGTTCATTTGCCAGACTATTCACAATGGAAACAACTTGGTCATTGCTGGTGGCCATCAGGGAGTCTGACTTCACACTTAAGATGGATCTGCAGGATGTGTATTTCCAGATAATCCATCCATCAGTCGTCCCGCAAGTGGCTCTGCTTTATCCTCAACCGGACAGCATATCAGTTCAGGGCACTTTGCTTCGAACTATCAACAGCTCCTCAAGTGTTCACGAGAGTGCTCACCCTTGTTTCGACTTGGGCAATTCGCATGGGATACATCTGAGATATCTGGACAATTGGCTAGTTCTGACAAACTCTGGTTTGATGTGGCTCCAGGACAGAAATCACCTCCTCGAATTTTGTTGCAACCTAGACATTGCGATAAATCTCGAGAAGTCAGACCTCATACCCAAGCAGAGGATAAAGTACCTGGGCATGCTGATAGATATGGCAGCAATGAGAGTCTTTCCCCCAGACTCCCACACCAGCAAGTCCAAGGAGACAACGCAATTATTCCTGTCTCGACAGGACCAACCAGCTTGAATGTGGCAAGTTGTTCTTGATCACCTGTCGTCTTTGGAGTAACTGGTCCCTCATGGGTGACCTCACCTTCGCTTCTTCCAGTGGAGAATGAAGGAGTTCTGGTCTCAAAAAAGGGATCCACTGTCCCTTCCCATCCCTCTCTTGAGAGAAGTGAGATAGGACCTAGCCTGGTGGCTAGACGATAGGAACCTCGTAATAGGAGTCCAGCTTCACACTCCCCCTCCTGAGATGCTTCTGTTTTCGGATGTCTCGTGGGAGGGACGGGGCACACACCTGGAGAAGTTACTAATCACAGGTGCATGGAATCAGAACGACAATCACTTGCACATCAATGTCCTGGAGCTCAAGGCAGCCTTTCTAGCTTTCCAGGAGTTCCAGGATCAAGTAATGGGGCACTCCATGGTACTCATGAGCGACAATACCATGGTAGTGGCATACGTCAATAAGCAAGAAGGACTAGTGTCTCTTCAGCTTCATTAGTTGACAGTGCAAGTGCATGAGTGGGCAATAGCACATTCAGAAGAGTTGTCAGACAGATACATCCCAGGCAAAAGAATGTAGTGGCAGACAACCAGTCATAGACCTCTTTGCAACAGGGCACAACAGGAAGTTGCTGGTGTTTGCTCAGTCGTCCCGGATCCTTGGGCTGCAGCGGATGACGCCTTTCAGCACCCATGGAACAATCTTGACACAACACTTTTCCTCCGTTCTGTCTTAGGCCTATTCGTCAAGTGACCAACTGGGTAATGATCACCATGAATCTCAGAATGACCCTGGAGGCTCCCAAATGGCCATATGCCAAGTGGTATCCGGACCTGCTGGCTCTGCTATCCATTCGGAGCTACTGTTCAGCAGGTAGCGGACTTTCTCGTCTTCCTTCACCAAGAGAAGCATCTATCTGTCTCAGCAATTTAAGGCTATAGAGCCACCCTGGGCTTAGTCCTATGCCTAAAAGACACAGATCTCTCTTCCTCATGGGCATTGGTATTCACTGCGTGTCTTGCGAGCCTCGTGCAGCTCATGACAGCTTGATTGGCGGCTCTCCATCCAGGAAATATATAAATCAATTATTACCAAAATCCTGATCTCGAAAGTTTTTTATATAAAAATTTTGTACATAAAAATGTTAATAAAAAACTTCCAAGCCTTTTGTCTTGAAAGATATTTTAAAAATTCAATGGGCGACGAAGCCATAGTTACTTCGTAGTAACTGCTACCATTCCTCCGTACAGGAACAGTTTGCTTGCACTGCTGCAGACCATAGATTATCTGTAGAAGTGTAAACAGTAGCGTCTCTGCCTCTGTGCACGGTGGTGGTCGGGCATGATGGATCGTTATATAATTAAGCGAAAACGTACTGATAATGTAAAAGAGTCCCAGCCCTGGGAAGTAAAAAGTGAAAGTACGGATGGAGGAGAAACGAGTGGCCAGTCTACCAACAAAAATATGAGCCAGGCATGTAAGAAAAAGGAAAGTGCGACGGATACAAGATGAGCACCGAAAATTTCAAGAAAAGTGGACAGAGGAATTCTTTCTTTTAGATTACTCTCACTTATGATCTTTAGCTTATTTAATTTTAACACTTCTAATACTCTATAATGACCATTAAATTTTGGTGGCACTTTAACATTAGGACCTTCTGGAATATGATTCTGAACATATACCTGAGCACCTACTACAATTTCTGGTTTAGCTGTATTTTTGTCATAGTACTTTGCTTGGACACTGAGATTCTTTAAGTCTAGCCCTCGTCTGTTTGATCGTTTCATACGTACGTCTAGTTTTCCATGCAATATAGTCATCATAATTATAAGTATGTCGGGGTGGTGTGGCATCATCTAGTAACATATTTGGTAGTCTCTTTTCATATCCGTATAACAAGTAGTGTGGTGATTCTCCTACTGTTTCATTTATAGTTTTGTTTATAGTAAACTGTACGTCTTCCAAAGGTAAATCCCAGACTTCTGTATTAGGTTTAACTAAAGTTTTCAGGATATCCTTTATTTTACGATTTGTTCTTTCTACTGCTCCATTTGAACTTGGTTTGTATGCTGTTATTTGATATTTATTTATCTCATAAAATTCACATAATTTTCTTAAAAGTTCACTAGTAAATTCTGCTGCGTTATCAGAAAGAAGAACTTATGGACATGAATGTCTCGTAATAATTCTAGATTTAAAAGCTTCTGCTACTGTAATTGCATCTCTATTTCTTACTGGTACAATCTCCACATATCTTGTTAGATAGTCTAAAAAGACTAATATTTGTTTATTCCCTCTAACAGTGGTGGGAAATGGGCCTAAAAAATCCATTGATATGACTTGAAACGGATTCAGTTCCGGTGGATATTTTTCAAGCGGAGCTTTTGGATTTACGTTACCTTTATTTATATTAAAAACTACACAATTTTGTACAAAGTTCTTGGTATCTTCACTACAATGTGGCCAAAAATAATTTCTGGTTACGATTCTACTTGTCTTTTTGATTCCTGGATGTCCTGCTAACTTGTATGAGTGGGTTAATTCTAAAACTTCTCTGATTAGTGTTTTTGGGGTGTATAGAGACGAGAATAACCATTCTTCTCTGTTAGTCTTTTATATAATAAACCATTGATTAAAACAAAATCAGGTTTTAAAGATTCATCTGTCATTAATTGTCCTATTATCTGCCTGATTTCTGTATCCATCCCTTGTTGTATTTGTACTCTTTCTAAATCTAAGTCTACTACTTGACAGCTAAAACAAAAAGTATTAGTGGTAATGCATTTCTCTGTTTCTTCTTGGGATCTGGATAATGCATCTGTTAGTGTATTAAATTCTCCTGGGATATATCTGAATCCTGGGGCAAATTCTAACTCACTAATGAACCATCTATTGAACTTCTTGTTATTTGTAGAAGCTCTCTTCTTAAACAAATCACAAGTTGGTTTGTGATCAGTAAGTACATTGACTTTATGTCCTAAGATTGTGTCTAAATTTCCTTAAACCCCAGTATAATGCTAAACATGCTCTTTCTATTGTACTATAAATCCTCTCTGCTGTATTTAAGACTCTACTGGCATAATATACTGCTCTCATTCTTGTTTTGTCCTTTTGTAATAATACAGCCCCTAGTCGGGTACTTGAGGCATCACAGGCTAAGTAGAAGTCTTTGGAGAAATCTGGGCAAACCAGTACAGGATTCCTGGTCATTTTACTCTTTAGTGTTTGGAAAGCTGTCTCTTGTTCTTTATTCCATTCATATATTTGACATTTTTCTTTGTTAATTCTGTTAATGGTTTGGCTATTGTAGCAAAACCTTTAATGAAAGGTCTATAGTAGCTTACCATTCCTAGGAATCGTCTCAATGCTTTCAAATTTGTAGGAGCTGGATATTCAACTATTGCTTTTATCTTGCCTGCTTGCATTCGCAGACCATCTTCACTAATTACATGACCTAATTATTCCAAGGATTTCATTAAGAATTGACATTTCTTTAATTTGATTTTAAATCCTGCTCTTCTTAATCTTTCCAGGACTATTTCTAAAGTTTAGGGGTGACTTTCTAAATCTTTGCTAAAAATTATAACATCACCTAAGTAAACTGCAACATTTTCTGTCCCCTAATATTTGAAGCATTAACCTAACAAACGTTAAAGGAGCCGAAGTGAGTCCAAATGGCATGACCTCAAATTGCAAGTGTTCTTTATGTGTGCTGAAGACTGTGTATGGTTTCGACTCTTCGTCTTAAGGTACTTACCAGTATCCACTGAGTAAATCTAAAGATGAAAATATCCTTGCACCTCCTAATTGAGCAAACATATCTTGAATCACTGGCATCGGCATTCTATTGGGGATGGTGTTGGAATTTAACTTTCTATAATCTATCACAAGTCTCCAATTTCCATCTTTCTTTGGAACAAGTAGTAATGGAGAATTATATGGAGATTTAGAAGGAATGACTACCCCATCTTTCTTCATTTCTTCTATCAAATTATCAACTATGGGTCTTTGGCTTATTGGTAATCTGTAATTAGGAATAAAGAATGGTTTTGTTCCATCATCTAATACAATTTTATGTCTTAGGACATTTGTTCTACCTAATTTATCTCCTTCTATTGCTATTACATCTCTGTATTTTTCTAATACCTGAATTAATCTATCTTTGTTTTCTGGAAAATCTGGTTATTCACTTCTTTGCTTAACTCAGAACTTTGACCAGTTACAGTTATCTGAGTAGTTTTGGACAAACTTCACAAGTATTACCCTTCATGTGGACTAAAGTATTATACATCCTGACAAATTCTGGTAACTCTTCATTTAGTAAAAGAACTTCCTTAACTTCTATCTCTTCTTTTCCCCTTAGATGTATCTTTGTTAAACACTTTGGATGCAAAATTATCTGTCTATTTAATATGAATTGTGCTTTATTATCATCAGCAGTGCTTACACAACATATTTCTTCATCTTTTATCTCTGCAAAGTAACAATGTTCTGTTTCTACACTATTTTCTTCCGTTACTGCTATTATATCATTTATATCTACTTTATTTATTTTGTTTAACAACAATACTTCATTTATTAACTTCCTTCACTATCACAACTTATTACTACATTGCTATAACTATCTGTATTTATCTCTGCATATTTATCATCATTGGCGTCTTGTTCTTCGTCATACTCAGAACTTTGGGGATCACCTTTATTTATTTCTGGGTCATTTCTTTCTCTGGAGGATATAATTTCTGGATGTGCGCATCTTCCGTTTCTAGTCTGTAATTGTGGGAATTTCTCTTTTCTCGCATGTTGAAGTCGTCTCAGACAAATTGTTTAGATTTGGGTGAAACTTTTCTTCTTCAAGCGTAAAGCATACGCTCTTTTTATTATCTTTTTTCAGGTTAATTCTTCCTTCTCTGCAGTCCAAGAGGATTCCACATCTCATTATTAAATTAAATGAGAACAACACTTGTGCGGGAAAAAATCTGTCTTCTAGAACTATAAAACTTTCAACAGTTTTATGTGACGAAAGGTCTATTTTTAAGTCCACATTTCCTAAACTTTTCATCTGTTTACCCGCTACTCCTTTTATTATTTTGCTTTGACCCTGAATTAGCGTTTCTTTAACGCCTAAGTAATTTGTTAACGTATGTTTATCAATTATGCTTACAGTACTACCTGAATCCATAAGTACAGTACATAATTTATTATGTATTGGAACGTTAATGATAGGTAAATCCTTTCTGATTATTTCTTCTTCATCCATGGAAAATACAACTTCTTTACTCTGCAAATAGGATAGTGCGGATGAACCTTCACTTCCTCTTTCTATTAATTCTTCTAATTTTAAATTATCTTCTTGAAGGGACGTTCTTGTGGTATTATGTGTAGGGATAATTTGTCACTGACTTGAAGACTTATTTGATGTTGAGCGATTACTGCTTAATTCAACTATTTCTTTATTTCCTTCTTGTGTTCTAAACCAGCAATTCTTGGTTAAATGTCCTACTTTCTTACAAACAGTGCAGATTCTAGGTTTTCTACACTCGTTTGTAAAATGATTTGTATACCCACAGTTTTCACAGGCTGTTTTTGGTCTTGCTCCTTGAGCGGAGTAGTTCACTTGGGTTGAATTATTTGTGTTTGAGTTTTGACCATATTTATAAAGTTTGGGAGGTCCACTCTTTGTTTGATTGTATCTTCCTTTCTGATCTGGATTCCATTTTCTTTTAGTATTTTGGGCATATTTTCCTTGGAAGGTATTTGGTCTATTCCCTACTTATTTGGAATTGTCATAGAACTTATTATTCATTTTAAAAGTAGGATTATTATTTCTGACTTTCCTTTCATTTTGTGCTTCTGTTGTTCCTACAAATTCCTTAGAGAGATTTATCTCTTGCTCTTGTATTTCTTCTCTCATTGTATTCAATGTTTGAAGGCTGGTTTTCTGGGGATCAAGTTTTATTTTTCTGAAAGCCTTCTTTTCCTCTTCTCCAAGGGCATTATATATTGTTCCAAATGACACGTAATTTAATACATGTCGTAGCTCAACTAAGTTATGGGCACTATCCCCAAACTGAGTTTTGTCTCCTATAGTAATGCCTGTCTTCATTAAGTCTTCGGTTATTTTCTCTATTGCATTCTCCACGCTTGCGTACAAATTAGCAATTGTTTTATATTGTGGGTTAAGAAATCTAGTTATGTTATTTTGCTAAAACTTGTGGAATTCAAAGTTTTATGTGCGTCTCCATGTTCTGAGCTGACGAGCAACAAGGCTTCATTTATTTTAGCTCTTTCATCTGTTATTCCCCCTGAAATTATACGACTATCTGCATCTGCTAGCCAATGATTTACAGTATAGGATTCGAGTCTACTTTTGTCAGGATTGGAATCATGCACCTGTCCACAGAAGCGTGTGGCGGTTGTTATTACTGCCGCCTGATTCATTGTGTAAAATTGTAAGGTGCGAGTATTATTAGTATTGTTACTATTATTATTACTGTTAGTAGTATTAGAATGATTAACACTATTTTGGTCCTGGTTATTTGTGTTATTGTTGTTAGTGTTTCCTTGCACTACAGCGGAGTGGGAATTTAGTCTTGAAATTCGGCTTTGTCTAATTGTCGACGGTCTTAAATCGTAATGTGAATGTCTAACAGTGTTCAGTAATTTGTCAAACACTCGTTGCATGTCCACACACACAAAAAAAAATTATTCAATCAGAGTACATCAATTATACAACAAATTTTTGGTTATACTGTACCAAAATTAAAACCATTTGTCAAATTGTCACAAAAAAAATTAAATTCTCTACTGAGTTCAAGTGCACAAGTAAAACCTTTTTCAATAAACAAAAGAAATTCTTATACGAAATTGGGCATCATATCATCAAATTTCATCGCAATGAGTACACAATTTTATATATAACTTCTCAAATAATCATCACCAACTGAGTGAAGAAAAAATAACTAATTCCCTATCTAAATTATTTACTAAATAATTAATTATCATAGAGAGAGTAATGCTGGTATTCATGCAAAAGGAATTTTATTCACTAGAGAGAGTTTTCTTAAATTTCAGTCTTATTGAAAGATGCAAAAAAAAAATATATCTTCACTTATTCACATATTAATAGAGAGAGCGGACAGTATTTTCATTTCTCGCCAACTTACTGTTGTTGTTATGCTGATATCGTGATATCGCTAATTGTTGTGCCTTCTCTGCGATTCTTTGCCGCCGTATCCTCGTAAAAAATTTCACTGCGTCGGGGATGTTTTTCACTGTAGTTTTCCGCCTTCGGAATTTTGTTGCAAGATCTCTGGCTGTTTTTCTTTAATCACTTCGATGAAACTTCGTAAACATTGCGCTTATTATCGCTGTCTGGGTCTTGTTGACGGTAACAGTTCTCGATATGTTTTTTGCTACTCCGGGACGCACTTATGTTGTTTTTATTCACACTCGACGTTCTCTTGTAAGATGCTATTTCTTCATTTAACTTTTTGTTCGATTTTCTATTGTAGTGTTTTATTTCTTCAGATATATTTTGTTTGTTTTGTAGAATTTCGTTTCACTGTAACTTAAATAATTGCACTGATAATTTCATTAATGTTCGTTTGTTTTGTCCCGCCTTCTGGATCCAATTACGCTGCCACCATTGTTATAATGAATCTTTCTTCTGTTGTATGTTTTTAGTCTCTCACTTCTTACCTTGGTTTCTTCTAGATGTGTCCCTTAGCATCGCTTCACTGATGATGTGCTATCTTCTTCATATTAATTAATTTAAGTGTTGATATCTTGCAGAAAGGCATATAGAGACGAGATCGGTAATTTCTTCACTTTAATTAGTACTTAGTATTATAAGGCTCAGTACAAAATTAACAAGTTACAATGATAGAAAACGAAATCACTCTGGAGCTATTAACTTGGCTCAGTCTATATGGGGAACACGGAAGCGAGGGGAGACGTACTCTCCCTTGAAGGACACAGTTCTGATCTGTCTCTCCCTGGCATTCTCCAGCCTGTTGAACCCCTGGAATTGTTGTTATCTGCAATCTCCACCTCCTTCTAGCCCTGTTGGAAGGATTTATCAGTTAGGCCTCCCCTTCAAGTAGTTGATTGGAAGGACTGTAGTGGGTGTGATTCAAATCTCTCCTTAGAGGACTTGATTGGAGGTGATCTTAGGAGGGTGTGTGAAAGACCCTTCCTAGTATGTTTGATTGGAGGGTGTAGAAGTACATCACTTTGTCCAGCCCCCAATTTCCTGGAATTTCCATGAAATCGCCTCCTGAGAAGGCGGGGTTATAGAACCAGCTGCTGTAAGCATTTAGGCTGTGGTGGCTCATGATTTGGTTAACTTAATTGCGAGGCTCTTATTTCTCACTTTTACAATTGTTTTTTATGACTTCAACACGATATACTGCTTATGGTTCATGCAAAAATCCTTTTGGGCGTTATTACTGTGTTCGTTATTCTTACTTCTCTCTCCTAACTTTTTCTTTTTTCTATATTTTCTCTCTCTCTCTCTCTCTTTTCTTTTTCTCTTTTCTATCTAATTTCCCTATATATTCTACATCACAACATTACAATGAGACTAAAATATCAATTGAAAATCAAGAATAAAGCAGCCAAAGAAAAAAAATTATGTAAAAACAGAAAACTGTTGAAAATTTCCCATAAATAAAGTATTTTGTTAACAGCCTTCACACTGACAGATAAGTAGGCCTATAGCCCTGTCAAACTCGATTAAGCTTGGTGTGTGTTAATGCTTTTGGTGGTGGACTGGTGGTGATTTTAATGTTAAACAGTGTGTGCTATGTGTATGCCTTTGGTGGTGGTACGTGATTAGTAATTAAATACTACCTATTTCCAATAGGTTGTGCACAGGCACAGCATTTTGTGCATATTTTGCTAAGGCATGGTATTTGCGAAGGCTTGACATTTTGCTAGCATGTTCTTCTCCTAGGGCCTAATATATCTGCCATCATTTAATGACACTGAAGTACAATAATTACTTTTCCGGATGCAGTCCTTTCACAGGTAATTTTACATACCCTAAATGTTTGAAAATATGTATTATTTTATTTTACAGAACTTTGGATAAAATTGTTTAAACATTTTTCCAAGGGTTATTTTTATTTTATTTTACAGAAAAAAAGTATACCTTAGTTTTACCAGACCACTGAGCTGATTAACAGCTCTCCTAGGGCTGGCTCGAAGGATTAAACTTATTTTACGTGGCTAGGAACCAACTGGTTACTTAGCAATGGGACCTACAGCTTATTGTGGAACCCGAACCACATTACAGCGAGAAATGAATTTCTATCACCAGAAATAAATGCCTCCAACTCTTCATCAGCCGGCCGGAGACTCGAACTCAGAACTTTGAATAAAACTGTTTAAACATTTATGAGTTATTTTTGTTTATAAATATACCACATACATGTCTTTAAGAATATCTGAGAAGAATAAAATTTTTATCCCAGTAGAGAATTACCTAAATAGGTATTATTTGGAGCAATGTCTGTTCTGCTGATCTAGTCACATTTGGCTGTGATGTATGATGTATCTGAGTGGTCCTCTTACTGTTACATACTTATATAGGCTTATTTTTACCCTTATTTTCTGATATACGTCCATAAAATGAACAATCATAACAGCTGTCAAATAAATAAACATTGGCAGTTTGTTCTGTTCCAGCATAAAGACAAACTGTTGGACCCTACAGTGGGTTGCAGTGCGCTCAGAGCATGTTTGTTTACAAAACGTTGCTGCCACCGCAGCTCCAGTTACACACAATCAAAATGGCGGCCAAATTACACTATACTTACAAAGTCGGACCTCTCTATGGTTCTCTCTGGGAACTGATACCAATTGTATCAAGTCGCCACCACTCATTGACATCATAGGTCAGTTCTACTGTTCGGCAGACATGCAAGGCTTTCACGGAAGTTGTGTCAACTCCCTCAAGGACCCATTAAGGGACCTTCCCATAGGGGATACCCCTTGATGAGTCCCATCACCGTTGTCCATACTAAGGACAAAGTGATTAAAATAGTCGGCACCGATGAGCACATTCACATTTTTCAACATGTCATTACGAACTTCCTTGTCTGCCATCTTGTACCCTTTGTTTTACATTAACTAAGCCCAAGCTGTAGATGGGTGGGTTCACATTGTCATGTACTATCAATTTTGTCGTTATTACCCTATTTCCCATCTGAACTTTACAAGAAACCAAATCACATTCTCCATTAATAACATTAGATCCAAAGGGAGACTTTCTTTATTACCGGCAACTTTAATTTCTGGGCTAGCCGACTAGAAACAAAACTACGTTGGCTCCTGGTGTCTGAAAACACTCTGGTCGGAGCCTGTCGGCCCTGGGTACACAAGATGGCCGACACGGTTGGCAAGTGTTGATGGCAGGCCTGAGTCAGGCGCATTCACAGACTTATTCACACAGGGTTTTTCATCACTCTTTTTCTTCTCATTTACTCTACTTACGTTAGAACCCTCGAGATTTCTATTTCTACATTGGCCCTTTACTGGCTTAGATGTGACATGACTTGATGACTGACTCTGAACATTTACGTTGTTGAACTACCCGGTAGGTACATTTGACTGAGGCTTGAAAGCATTATTACTACAAATCAAGTTATGATGTCTACCATTACACAATTTACAATTCTGTCTGTTACACTGAATGCTACTATGGCCCTTGCCTAATCATTTAAAGCACCTACGGAAACATTAATTGTTTCCTTCGGTCTTCAATGGTGGTGGCATTGGTACAATCGCTGGCTGAATGCTCACCTTGGCAAAATGGACACGTTCTAGTATGAGGGGTTTGAAATGCAACTGTCTTAGGTCTTACAGACTCGTCCTCTCCCTTTTGCAAAGCATCGTCCCCCAAACTCCTAATGAGGAAATCAAGTGCATCAAAAAAACTCATCTAAAGTGTAATATTCATACTTTCTCAAGTAATCCACAACTTTACGGTACACATCGCCTTGAGAGAGCTTCTGAGTAATCAAACTCATGACCGTTCCCTGCCCCACATCTACTGTACTCAAGCGTTTAATTTGCTCTAACAGCACTGTCAACTCGAAGAGGAAAATTTTCAAATCCACACGGTTTAATTTGGAAACAAAGATATTGGCGAGTCACCGATGCAAAACAACTAACGTTTGCTGCTGATTACCATAGTAATGTTCCTACAACCCTAATGCAACGTTATAGTTAGCAGCTGTCAGACTTAAAGCCTTGACTACTCTAAGCGGTTCCTCTCAAGGGCACCAAGCAAATACGTAGACTTAGTTACGTTATCTAAATCAGTACCTCTGTTACCGTGAACATCAAACAATTCTCTGAAGGTAGCGTATTCACTAATCTCACCTCTAAACACAGGTAAAGGAAGTTCTTTCACCTTTGGCAATCTAGTCCGTTGCTGCGATACGCTAGCAAGGAATTAAACTCTGGTAAGGAGAAGGGCAATTACATTATTCCCTCCATCGAGCGCTTGACGAATTGACAATTCAAAGCTTGATTCCAACTTTGCTGTGCTAGTCAAATAGAAGTTTCTCAACATTTGCGCATCGACTTTAATGTGATCACTCAGATTTTGGTACACTGCCGTAGGACGTGTCTCCAACAGTTCACAATGGGCTTCAGCTACCACATCGGTCAGTGAAGCAACCAATGAACTGGCCTGCAAGTTACTTGCGACAGCCATGTTGCTTCAAGTCACATCTAAATTCCGCGTTGAGAAAAACAAACTCTGAACTTCTATTATGCCCTTGTCACTCTCGCCACTTCCTCAGTAACTCGAAAAAACATCACTTGGTGGATGTTCCAGATGCTCGCTGATACTGATCATCCGGTTCACAGGACTGAACGTCGCGAAAGTTTTTTCCACGACTGAGAGGGTTTAAGTCCCGGATGGTATGGGACTGGGATGATCAGGCCTGAAGGGCACTATCAGCAAACATCGAAGTGAAGGTCCATCAAGATCAGGCAGGGTTTTACAATTTTATTTTTAAAAAATAATCTATTTAAATTTAACATACATTAACGCACAAGGACCACGCAGTCGTGCACAAGACAACTTTGGAAAAGTTACAGAAAACTCAAAAAAATATGCCTCTAAAACTTACAATTTTGTACAAAACTTATTTCTGAACAATCAGGCTATACTTTAAACGAACATTAACTATATCAAGCCTCGGCTGGCAAAAATCTAAAGGGATTAACTTTGCAAACCAAATGAACCAGATCTTGTCTACAAAGTTAACAACTTGGCTGGGGAAATGACGACTTGGAGAGTGTTCAGCTTACCTCAGTGATATGCCCTCGAGAAAGACGCGCTTTGCATGTCTCGTCGCCACCTCGGTTCCCTATCAAAATTTCTACATAGGTTATTTTACCAAAGAATGTACTTGAATTATTTGAAAAAGAGCCTCTCCGATATTCACGATGCTGCTAATGCCGGCAATTCGCTGGACACAAATGATACCAGAACATATTTACAGAAAAACGTGAAAAACCTGAACCGCTCCCCCTCTCTTGTCCTGAATGTTGTCAGGGATTGTCGAGATAAAACGGATCCAATTTTTTCACGACACATTCCCCGCCCCGCCAAAAAAAAAAAAAAAAAAAAAAAAAAACAGGAAAACATGAATGAAGTCAGGAGTGTTACGCGATGCTGCAATGTTGTTTCATAAATGAGGCTCTTCTGAATACGGAGGTGACATAAGGAATGTATGTGTTCGGATCGGTGCACTTGAATCACTGGACAATGATGATTACCGTCTGATATTGTCAAGTGTGTTCACCATTCTAAATTTAACCCAAAGATTTTCTCAGAGCTATGCAGACTGGTATTCCATACTGATTTCAGGAAGTTTAACTACATTTTATTAGTAAAAAAATCGATTTCGTTGCAATCGTTTACGCATTCGGAGGGATGACAAGCAGTGACTGCACTCTACAAAACCAGAATATGCCTATGTTTAACTTAAAGTTACGGTATGATAGGCTGTACGAGTCATATTGGATATAATTTGCTGAGAATTTTCTTAGGGACATTTTCTCCTTTCGAAATAACAGGACCCTAAAAAATGACAGACCTATAAAATATGTCTTTATGACGTTTGGATTATAGGCCAGGGCCTATCTTATATTCAGCCGTTTTATTGTGGTTCTTGTTGTGGTTATTCTTATTTTTGTTGTTGCTGTTATGGTGCTTGTAGTGTCTTTGAGAAATTTGCATATGGTAACCTAACATTGCAGAATAAACATAGACGTATTCATAAAATACTGGTGTTAATAATTATCTGCCTACCCTTGTTAATTGAAATTTAGTAATTTGTTTTAATTAAAAGTAATCGAGATCTTCATGAATATGGTCTACGCTAGAATATTCTCCTAACAACAGAGAGAGAGAGAGAGAGAGAGAGAGAGAGAGAGAGAGAGAGAGAGAGAGAACTACTGGCTCTTATGTATTCTTTTGTCCTACAGGGTAATCGACAAGAAAGACCCCAAAAGCAAGTGAATCATGGGCTACTTGCAGACTGGTTTGGATCATCTCATACATAACTTTTTCAGCTATCATTCATTTTTTTTCTTATTTCGTGAAGTATCTTATGATGCCTTCCTACCATAGCTTTCATTTTCATAGAAATGCAACAGCAGCCTCATATTTACTCATCACAGTAATATAGCCTACTTTGTTATCCCTTTTGCAAATATATATATTTTCAATATAGTTCAGTGTTAGCATATAATGATTTATTTTGTTCATGCTATGTTAGTGGCATTGCGCTCATCACTTTTATGTCAATTTTCTTTGGTATTTAGTTTTTCTCGTTGGCCAGTCGTGGCGCCACCTGCGTGTAAACAACGCAACATACTCGTTATTCCCGCTTCTTTTTAGTCTGAATAACAACCTACCGACGACAGCACAAGTGCATCAATCAGCCCCTTCCTGGAACTCTGTTAACAAACGAAACTAATCCTAGAAAATCTAGAACTTAGTAAGGTTAACAGGTTATGGGCCCAGAACACATTGGGATTGATTAAAAATTGTGATATGTCTAGATTGAAGAAAGTGTTTGCCTAAGCATCCGTTAAAGCCGGTTTCATCAAGTAAGCTCAAGTTGGCCAAATGTGAAGAAAGGGAAGAGACCTCCAAGAAGATCCTTCTACAGTGTGACGGGGCGAACTACTACCCGTGGTCGAAGAGGATCGAAGCAAGACTGATTGACAAGAACTGTTGGAATGCCATTGACCCTGGGTTTGGGAATGAAGTCCACAATAATGAGAATGTAGAAGAGGCCTTGGCAGAGCTCAGCCAAGAGCAAGCCAGAGTCAATCGTCGAGCTCGGGGAGTTATTATCGAGGCGCTGCACAGTTCCACTCTCTTCAATGTTGGTGAATTTAAATTCGCAAAGAAAGTGTGGGACACACTCAAGGAAATGTATGGCGAATTTGGGATTATTCACACCATGCTGTTTTTCAAGGAAATGGCTAGGTTGGATAAAGTGCCATTGATGCCAATGGCAGATTACATTTCCAAGGTGTACGAGTTGATTCAGGAGGTGAGAATGGGCGGCATTCCAATAAGTGACACTTGCTTTGCTGCTTTCTTGCTGCTTGGGCTGCCACTCAAGGAGTATGACGCTTTTGTGAGATCCTTCGAGGGTGATCTGCATAGGCTCACATCAAGAAATGTGAAGAGCAAGCTTGTGATGGAAGAAAGGAGATTAGCATTGCACAACAGGGTGATATCAAGCAAAGAAGAACCTGTGGCATTAAAGGCAACGGCTGAACAGCATTCTAAGCAGAAGCAGAATCGGCAGCCTCAGAAGCAGGACACCTCTGGTGATGGTAAAATGAAGTGTTACACCTGCAAGGAGCCCGGACACAAGGCAAGGGAATGCCCAATCTGTAAGAAGTTCAAGGAGGAATGCACCAAGAAAGTGGATGCCAAGGCTTCTGTAGCTGAATTCGAAGAAGTAGAAGCAGGGTTCCTATGTACCGAAGCGGATGCACACACCGACATGTAAAAATCATCGGCGGGAAAGTGGTTTCTGGACTCAGGTGCATGAGATCATATGTGCTGTGACATTAAGAAATTCAAGGACATCAACCTGCAATGCAAGGGATCTGTGAAAATCGGTGATGGACATAGACTTTCAGTGGAAGGGGTTGGAGTAATCGTGATTCAAGCCAAAATGCAAGATTGTGCTTAAGGAAGTGATGTATGTCCCTAACCTATACTGCAGTCTGGTGTCTGTACAACAGATCACTGCCAAGGCTGCTTTGGTATTATTTGTGGGTGACCAAGCAAAGGCATCCAGGGTGGCATTGAACTTTTCGTTGCTAGGAAAGAGGGGAAGATGTACATTATGAATCTGGATTGACCTAGTAAAGATAATGAGGGATCTATTGTGGCATTGCCCGCTAAGGTTGCGATGCAGACCTGGCTCCAAAGAATGGGTCATCTCAACTATGACGCTTTTAAGAAAATTCCAGTTCTGGCTAACGTCAAGAAAGAAGAATGGAAAATGTGAAGCATGCATTGAGGGGAAGATGACAAGGGTGTCTGTTCCTGCAAGTACATGAAGAGCATCTAAACCTTTGGTGTTAGTGCACATCGATGTTATGGGACCCTTTATTACCCCTTCATTTGGTGGGTCCATTTATGCTATTGTGTTCACAGACGATTACTGTAATGCCAATGAAGTCTAAGGATGAAGCATTGTCTAGACTCATTCAGCACAAGACCAAGATGGAGAATCTCATGTGCCACACCCTGAAGAAAATTAGATCTGACTTCGGAGGGGAATGCTCTGGCAAAGAGCAGTTGGACAACTACCTGGCTGCGAACGGAATAGTGCATGAAAGGAGTGTGCCTTACTGTAAACCGCAGAACGGGAGAGCAGAACAATAAAATCGGGTACTTATGGAAATGGTGAGGACCATATCATCTGTGGGCTGAAGCTATGTCAACTGCTGCCTACAACCGGAACAGGGCACCGAGCAGTGCCATCAATTTTAAGATGCCTCTGGAACTGGCAACAGGAAAGGAACTCACAAGGAGTGATTATGAACACATGAGACCCTTTGGATGCTGAGCTCAGGCCATGAGAGAAGTCAGAAGCAAAGCTTGATAGCAAGACTGTTGAGTGTATCATGCTTAGTTATCAGGGGGGATACAAAGGATGGATACAGGCTTTGGAACACAGAGACCGGAAGGGTAGTAATCAGAAGGGATGTTGTATTCCATGAAGATGTTTTCCCATGGAAGAAGAAAGAAGATTCCAGTGATCAGGGGAAGCAGAAGACAGACCATCTACAACTCTCAGGCGAGTCAGACTCCGAGGAGGAAACAGAGAAAAAACGGGAGCAGAAAGGAGACGGTCTGGACAAGGAAGGCAGTGAAGATGGTGGGCTTGGAGATGTAAACAATGAGCAGATTCCTGCCTTTGAAGAAATTCCAGTGCTGCCTGAAGGTGAAGAAGCTGAAGTCCAAGAAGTCCCAGTCCTGCGGCGGTCCGCAAGAGTGCCTAAACCAAAGAAATGTCAAGACGGCCCAGAGTGTTTAGTGGTTAAGCCAGATGAAGAGACCACTATCATTGAACCAAAGAAGCCCTAGGTAGTCCCAAGCAGCAAGATGGAAATATGCTATGGGAGAAGAGATTAAGAAACTGACTGAGATGAATATATGGGAGGTTGTACCAAGGTCATCAACCAAAGTCGTTGGGTCAATATGGAAGTTCAAACTGAAGACTGATGCCAGTGGCAAACCTACAAAGTACAAAGCCAGGTTAGTTGCACAGGAATTTGCCCAGAGATATGGCTTTGACTACATGGAAACCTACTCGCCTGTGATCAAAAGAAAAACCATTCGGTTGGTGCTTGTTGTGAGAGTGGAGAAGGAACCGAGGTATGAGCATGTTGATGTAATATCTGCCTATATCAATAGTGATATCAAGGGAGAAGTATACCTGGAGCAACCCGAGGGTTTTGATGGTGACAAGGGTAGGATGATATGCAAGCTGAGGAAGTGCCTTTATGGTTTGAAACAACCAGGACAAGAATGGTACCATAAGATCAAGAAAATCTTTATAGACATGAAGTTCAACCCATTGGTTGGTGACCCTTGCCTATTCTATCACCAAGAAAGGAAAGTGTATGTCGGACTTTATGTGGATGACATTGCTGTGTGGAGAAAGAAAGAAGATATTGATTGGTATAAGAAAGAGTTGAGCCAACAAGTTGAAATACGAGAGCTGGGAGAAATATCTGATTTCTTATCACTGAGAATATTGTGATAGGATGAGCATACCACAAGCATCGACCAGTGTGCTTATATAGATCCTGATATTGGAGCAGCATGAGTTATCTGAATGCAGAGGAAAACACAGTCCTTTGAGAGCAGATATATTCTCTGTCAACAATGAACCAGACGCAGACGCTGATAGTCATGAATATGGAAGAGCCATAGGAATGTTGCTGTATGTTGCAAACGGGGCAAGACCTGACTTGAGTCTCGCTGTCAGCTATCTCGGTCAATTCTTAGCCAACCCCAAGAGAAAGCAGATAGCTGCAGTGAAATATCTGATAAAGTACCGAAAACACACCCATAACTACTGCATAGTATTCAGGAAGAGTGGGAAGGAGGCACTGATCTTTTCTGATGCTGACTTTGCCAACAATGTGGACAGAAAATCGTTCAGTGGACTGGTGGTGTGTATTGCCAGAGGACCTGTGGAGTGGAGATACAAGAAGCAAACGGTGGTTGCCATGTCCACACAACAAGAAGCACTGTGGCTATGTGGTATATTAAGGGAGATCAATGAAAGTGCCATGCATCCTTGCTGACAATACAGCAACAACAATCAAACGATAATTCCAAGGGCGTGGATGTGAAGCATCACTTCATAAAGGATGCTGTGAAGAAGGAATTGGGGATGACAATCTAGCCGACCTTCTAACCAAGGGTTTGACCAGGAGGAAGACAGGAGTTGTTTGCAAGAAGTGGACTTTTCATTCCTTAATGACAGTCAGAGCCATGCCAAAGTTCTAAATTTATCCTTCTGATTAACGATTTTTTTTTGTAGCATTGTAATCCTTTGCCAAATGTGATCATGACAGATGTAATCACATTTATCCTTTATTTTCTTTGCAGCAACTGTGTATATTCAGTTTTGTTGCTTGTTGTTTGTTCAGCGTACTTAATTTTTTTTTTTTTTTTTTTTTGCAGCTGTGTTATTCTTTACCTCTAAGTGTTTCGTTTTTGACTCGTGATCGTTGCATTCTTGCCGTTTTGTGTCGTTCACTATCCAATTTTTTTCAGTGTCAGTTCTTGTAAAATTCACTGCATTACAATAAAATCAAGGGGAAGTGTTAGCATATTATGATTTATATTGTTCATGTTATGTTAGTGGCATTGTGCTCATCACTTGTATGTCAATTTTCTTTGGTATTTAGTTTTTCTCGTTGGCCAGTTGTGGTGCCACCTATGTGTAAACAACGCAACATGCTTGTTATTCCCGCTTCTTTTAGGCTGATTAAAAACCTACCAACAACAACACAAGCGTATCCTTCCACCCCTTCCTGGAACTCTGTTAACAAACGAAACTAATCTTAGAAAATCTAAAACTTAGTAAGAATGAGACAGTCCTATGATTGATCTGTGTGTGCCATCAGCTAAGTGCCCACAAGTTTTACTTTTATTCACTGTGGTATAAGTGGCATTACAATTACTATGGCTATCCATGCATATATGTGTATATGTGTGAGAGGGTGCAAAAGAGAGAGCAGGTAGACCTTGACTGCTAGTTTATTAAGGGAGCAGGCCGCTTATAAAGTGGCGTGCGGACATCAGTTCAAAGACATACAGGTGACCCGAGGCCAGTTGTTCTCAATGTGAAACAGGACAGGTAAATACAGATAACATGACAAATAAAATTAACAGATTAGACACAATAATGCTCTGACTCATGTACAGTAAAAGAGGGCACAAATGAGTAAGTAATAAATGCACATTTACATAAAACATGGCTAGGTACCCTGACCTAAGGTCACGGGAAAAGGCGCCATAGAAGACGGGAGGTTTACTAGAGAAAACCCATTGAGGGGGGACTACAATACTCCCGCCCCAAAAGACGTAGGCAACGTCTGATTAAAGCAAGTATCTACTGGGGTGCTGGAGAGTGCTGCAGCTCCGCGACGTCAACTGGGGGTGCGATGCGTGCAGGAGCGGTTGGCTGCAGCGTTGCCTGGGTCTGGGGCCTTACGGAGGCGGCCACGCGACTTTCTTGTGGGTGGCGGGGGCGACGTCTCCTGCATGGGGCGCTGAGGGGTGTCGCTGACGTCCTCCTCCAACAGTGTGGGCTTGAGGCAGTCTATTGGCACCCAGTTGTCCTTCCTGTGGATGGCCAGCCGGAATGCTTTTTTTCTCCAGCACAAGGAAGGCCCCCCTGTAGGACCTGGTTAAGGGTGGGAGGACGGCGTCGTTCCTGATGTAGACGTGGGTGGTGGAGGACAGACCGGGAGGCGTGAAAGGCGTTGTACTGTCGGTATATGTCCGCTGGCAGGGGGCGAACTTTCTGATGGTGTCACAGAGCCTCTGGACTGTCAGGTTGTGGCAATCCCACGTTATGAGTTCGACCGGGACCACGAAAGATTCCCTGTATACTTTTTCTGCTGCGGACGGGTCACCGTTGGCTCTGGGGCCAGCCCTCAGCCCAAGGAGGACCCAAGGCAGCTGGTACTTCCAATTCTCGACAGTGCAGCGGGCCATGAGGACGCCTTCAGGGACCTGTGGAACCTTTCCACCAATCTGTTGGTCGCGGGGTTGTAGGCGATGGTGCTGTGGTGAGTGGTCCCCAGCAGGCGTGCCAGGGTGGTCCACAGCTCGGACAGGAAGGCTGGGCCCCTGTCTGTTGTTATATGGTCCGGGACACCGAACCGGCTGATCCAGCTGGAGAGGAGGGCCTTGGTGCACGCACTGGCAGTGGCTTCTTCCACGGGCGTCGCTTCGGGCCACCTGGTGGAGCGGTCGACGACTGTCAGGAGATACCTGGCCCCGCCTGATGGGGGAAGGGGGCCTACCACGTCAACATGGATGTGTCCGAAACGCCTCCCTGGCTGGGGGAAGTTGCCCACCCCCTACCCGGTGTGGCGCCCTACTTTGCTGGTGGCTGGGGGAAGTCGCCCACCCCCGACTCAGTGTGGCGCCCTACTTTGCTGGTCTGGCACCGGATGCACTGCCTCGCCCAGGTCGTCAGTCCTTCTGTATGCCTTGCCAGACGAACTTCTCTGCCAGCAGCTTGGCCGGCGTCCTGCTGGAGGGGTGGGACAGCCCGTGGATGATGTCGAAAACCAGACGGCGGTGGGAGGTGGGTACCAGCAGGCGGGGGTGGCCAGTGCTTACGTCACTCAGCAGTGATGGCCCCCCAGGAGCGAGGGGCATGTCCTTCCACTTGAGCAACATGATGGCGGTGCAGTAGGCTGGAACCTCTGGGTCGGTGGCCTACTCCCGGGCAAGGTCCTCGTAGTCGATCCCGAGCTGCACTGCGTTGAGCTCGATCCTCGAGAGGGTGTCTGCTACAGGGTTCTTCCTGCCGTGGAGGTACTTGATGGTGCAGGTGAACTCTGCGAGATGCCACTGCTGCCTGGAGGACTCAGCATCCCCATGCTTTGTGAAGGCGTGGACCAGCGGCTGGTGGTCCGTCCAAATTGTGAAGGGCGTGCCCTCCAGGAGGAACTTGAAGTGGCGTACCGCCCAGTACACTACGCACAGTTCTTTGTCGAAGGTGCCGTAGTGGGACTCGGCCAGGGCTGAACTTCCTGCTGAAGAAAGCGATGGGCTGGGGGGCTCTGGTGATGACCTGCTCCAGGACGGCCCCACAGGCGACGTTGCTGGCGTCTGTCGTCAGCTGGAGGGGGCCATTGGGGTCCTGGTGGGTCAAGGCGGTTGCCTTGGCGAGGGCGGCCTTCATCAGGGAGAAGGCCTGCTGCTAGTCAGGGCCCCACACTAAGGTCTTTGGATGGCCCTTCAGGATCTCCGTCAGAGGGGCCATGGTGTGTGCGACCCTGGGGATGAACCTCCTGTAGTAGTTGACCATCCCAAGGAATTCCTGTACTGCCCTGACGGAGGTAGAGGTGGGGAACCTGGTAACGCCTGCGACTTTCGATGCGAGTGGGCGGACGCCTCCCGGGGATATCTTGTGACCCAGGAAGTCAACTGTTTCAACGCCGAAGGTGCATTTGTCGAACCTGATGACGAGGCCGTTCTCCTGCAGGCACTGCAGGACCTTCTGGATGTGCCGCAGGTGTTGTTTGTGGGATCTGGAAAAAATTAAAATGTCATCTACGTAACAGTCTCAGAAGTTCAGGTCCCCAGGATGCTGTCCATCAGTCTCTGGAAGGTCGCCCCGCGTTCCTCAGGCCGAAAGTGGAGAAGGCAAAGACGTAGGACCTGAAGGGCGTGATGATGGCAGTTTTGGGGATGTCCTCTGGAGCTACTGGTACCTGGTAGTGGGATTTTAAAAGAACCAATTTAGAAAATATTTTGGCCCCATGGAAAGAGGCTGTGAGGTCTTGCATGTTTGGGAGAGGGTAGTGATCTGGTTCTGTGGTGAGGTTGAGCCGCCTGTAGTCGCTGCAAGGTCTCCAGGAGCTGTCTGGTTTCTGCACCATGTGGAGGGGGGAGGCCCACAGGCTGGAGGCCTTCCTGCAAATGCCCATACGCTCCATCTCAGCGAAAGCGTCCTTGGCCTCCTGAAGGCGCTGAGGGGGAAGCCTCCAGAACTTTCCGTGCGTTGGGCGGCCCTTTGTTTTGACGTGGTGGTAAACTTCGTTGTTTGGCAGGGGCCCTGGGCACCTGACGCAATTCGGGTTTGAATACCTCAGGGAACTCCTTCAGAAGTGAGGCGTACTGGTGTGGGGCGACGGAACAGAACTGTGGGCACTCTGGGGCCCGTTGCCAGGGGAAGGGACTGGCAGGATTCGGTGTCCAGCAGGCGCTTGTGGCCGACGTCGACTGCCAGACTGAAGTGGGCGAGGAAGTCCACACTCAGGAGTGGGGTCCTCACGTCCGCAATGATGAACTCCACTTGTACCTCAGCCAAGGATGGAGAATGACAGGAGCTTGGTGCCGTAGGAGAGGATGGGGGATGCATTGACGGCCATTAGGGAGGCAGCCGGGTCTGACGGGCATTTGCGGTCCTCTCTGGATGGCGGGAACACTGAGCATACGGCCCCAGTGTCGATCAGCATCGTCCTGCCGGAGATGGTGTCACGGATGTAAAAACTTACTGGTGCTGGGCTCCTGGGTACTTCTGCTGCCATGGTGGCCTGTGTTGTTGGCTGCCGCCGCCCCTGTATTTTGGATGGGCGAAAGGGCAGGGGGCCTCACAGTTCCAGGCATCCTTGCCGTACCGCCAGTGGTAGTAGCAAGGCCCTGGCAATTGCTTCTTCTGGTGATGGGTTGGCCACCTCCTGATGACGGCATTTATCTCCTCTTCTATGGTTTCCTCCGGCTGGAGGGAGTTGATGGGGTGTGCGGGCGTGGATGCCTGCTTCGCTGCCCTCATGGAGTCAAACAGCTGCTGTGCCATTTTAATCAGGTCCTCAAGGGGCAGGGTGTAAGGCTCCAGGATCTGGGTCCGAACCTCCAGGAGGAGCTGACGGAGGAAGATCTCCCTTGACAGGCTTATCTCCGAATGCCTGCCGCTGCTGTCCATCCCGGGTAGGATGAGAAGGTCCTGGATGACGTTCCACATCTCCAGGAGGTTCTGGTCGTGCCAGGGGTTGTTGGCGAGGTCGAGGGAGCGGGCAGCTCTCTCAGAGATCGGCAGGGAGCAGGTCTCGATGAGAGGTGCCTTCAGCTTTTGGTAGGTGGCAGGACTTGTGGCAGACACCCATGGGGCGATCTTCCTGTAAACCTACTCCGGTAGGGCATTGATTACGATGTCTGCCTGCAGCACTTCGTCGGTCAGTCCTACCAACCTGAACTGCCCCTCGACACTGTAGAGACATGATGACGGGTTGTTGTGTGTGAACAGCGGCAGCTTTATGGCAAGGGAGGACCTTGGTTGGTCAGTCAGGAGGGGCAGCGTGCGAGGAGTGGGTACCGGTGTGGAGGAGCGCGCGAGCCTTGGCGTGGGGGAGGGTGCGAGTGGGTTTTGCTCGAGGGAGATATCAGACTCTGCGAAGTTCGCGGTTATTTGTATGTGGGAGGGAATGTCTGCATCCATGCTTGCTTCTGCGCTCTCACTCGGAGTGTGAGTTACACTCGTGTCAATACACACTTGGGAGAGTGCTGTGTGCGTCTGCTAACGACGCCGGTGATCTGCCGTCGAGGGTCGGTACGCCCGAATGCTTTGTTAAAGAGCCATAGTTAGTCCGTTAGGGACATGGGGTAGTTCATTGGGCCAAGACTAAGTCGGCGTTTGGTTTTGCTAATGGCTCCGGGAACCACTACTTGGTCACCACTGTGAGAGGGTGCAAAAGAAAGAGCAGGTAGACATTGACTGCTAGTTTATTAAGGGAGAAGCCGCTTATAAAGCGGCGTGCGGACGTCAGTACAAAGACATACAGGTGACCTGAGGTCAATTGTTCTCAATGTGAAACAGGACAAGTAAATACAGATAATGTGATAAATAAAATTAACAGATTAGACACAATAATGCTCTGACACATGTTCAATACAAAAGGGCACAAATGAGTAAATAATAAATGCACATTTATATAAAAAAAACATGGCTAGGTACCCGGACCTAAGGTCATAGGAAAAGGCACCGTAGAAAACGGGAGGTTCACTAGAGAAAACCCGTTGAGCAGGGACTTTACATGTGCACTTGCTTATTTGTGTACATTCAACTTTATGCATATACATTATATATCGTGGAGATGAAACTACTATATTAAGTAAAAACTACTCTATTTCCAACAGATAAGAGTAGAAAACTATTTACGATAAGAAATTGATGTGTAGGCCCATGCCCTGTCATTGCCTCAGAATATAAGAAATTGACGTGTAGGCCCATGCCCTGTCATTGTCTCAGAATATAAGAAATAGATGTGTAGGCCCATGCCTTGTCATTATCTCAGAATATAAGAAGTTGACATGTAGGCCCATGCCCTGTCATTGTTCCAGAATATAAGAAATTGACATATAGCCCCATGCCCTATCATTGTTTCAGAATATAAGAAATTGACATGTAGGCCCATGCCCTATCATTGTCTCAGAATATAAGATATTGACGTGTAGGCCCATGCCATGTCATTGTCTCAGAATATAAGAAATTGACATGAAGGCCCATGCCCTGTCATTGTCTCAGAATATGAGAAATTAACGTGTAGGCCCATTCCCTGTCATTGTTCCAGAATATAAGAAATTGACGTGTAGGCCCATGCCCTATCATTGTCTCAGAATATAAGAAATTGAGGTGTAGGCCCATGCCCTGTCATTGGCTCAGAATATAAGAAGTTGGCATGTAGGCTGATGCCCTGTCATTATCTCACAATATAAGAAGTTTACATGTAGGCCCATGCCTTGTCATTCTCTGAGAATATAAGAAATTGACATGTAGGCCCATGCCCTGTCATTGCTTCAGAATAAAGAAATTAACGTGTAGGCCGATGCCCTGTCATTGTCTCAGAATATAAGAAATTGACATGTAGGCCCATGCCCTGTCATTGCTTCAGAATATAAGAAGTTGACATGTAGGCCAGTGCCCTGTCATTGTCTCAGAATATAAGAAATTGATGTGTAGACCCATGCCCTGTCATTGTCCCAGAATATAAGAAATTGATGTGTAGGCCCATGCCCTGTCATTGTCTCAGAATATAAGAAATTGATGTGTAGGCCCATGTCCTGTCTTTGTCTCAGAATATAAGAAGTTAATGTGTAGGCCCATGCCCTTTCATTGTCTCGGAATATAAAAACTTGACATGTAGGCCCATGCCCTGTCATTGTCTCAGAATATAAGAAATTGATGTGTAGACCCATGCCCTGTCATTGTCTCAGAATATAAGAAGTTAATGTGTAGGCCCATGCCCTGTCAGACATCTGTGTAGTTCGCTGAGACCGCTGGTATGAAGATTTACAGGTGACCTGGGGTCAAACTAGTTCCTTACAAACAGGACAGGTTCATACAGAGAACATAGTGATAAACAATGTTTGGCATATGAAATAGATAACTTGTTACATGTACATACATAATACATGATTGCTTGGAAAGACAACATATTCACAGTTTACAATTGTGATGATAAATATATATTCCGCTCAACCTTAGGTCACGGAAAGGTACCGCAGAAAACGGGATGTTCTCCACAGAGAATGCATTGAGCGGGGACTTTACAATACACCCCCTAAGACGGAGGTAACGTCTGATTAAACTAGGCATCTCATGGGGCGACGAATGGGGCCTCTCTTTCTTGATGTCAACTGGAGAGGGTGGTTGCCTTCCCAATGTCCTCTGCAGTGGTTTGTTGGGGTGCATTTCCATCAGGTTTCTGGGTTTTCCAGGGACGCCTTCACCTTCTTATTGAGACTGGGGTTGTTTAAGAGGCTGCCATATTCTGCAGGTGATCTTGGGGTCCACCTCCGTTGCCCCCCTCCAGGAATGCGGGTTTGAGACGATTTGTTGACACCTGGTCTTCCCGCCCATGGATGGATATTCAGAATGCCTTCTCGTTCCTTTCCAGTACAAGGGAAGGTCCCCTGTAGGGCATAGTCAAGGGTGGGCGTAAGGCGTCGTCCCTGACAAAGACGTGGGTGGAGGAGGGTATCTCGGGGGGCATGAAGGGAGACGTCCTGTTGGTGAATGTCTTTTGGCAGAGGGTGAACTTTCCAACTCTGATTCAGAGCCTCTGTATTCCTATATCATCCCTGTTCTCCGCAACGAGTTCCCCTGGGACTACCAGAGTCTCCCTGTAGACTTTTTCTGCTGAGGAGGGGTCGCCGTTGGCTCTGGGGAGTCCTCAAACCGAGGAGGACCCAGGGCAGCTGGTACTTCCAGTTTTCAGAGGAGCAACGGGCCATGAGGTACACCTTCAGAGACCTGTGGAACCTTTCCACCATTCCGTTGGCTGCAGGGTTGTAGGTGGTGGTGCTGTGGTGAGTGGTCCCCATTAGACGTGCCAGGGCGGTCCACAGTTCGGACAGGAAAGCGGGTCCCCTGTCTGTTGTCATGTCATCCAGGACACCGAACTGGCTGATCCAGCTGGAGAGGAGGGCTTCCGGGCATGCACTGGAGGTGGCTTCTTCCGTGGGTGTAGCTTCGGGCCACCTGGTGGAGCAGTTGATGGCTGTCAGTAGGTATCTGGCTCCTCCTGATGTCGACGTGGATGTGCCCAAAACGTCTCTTTGGCTGGGGGAATTCGCCCACTCCCGATTCGGTGTGCTGCCCCAATTTACTTGTCTGACACTGCATATATTGTCTTGCCCAGGCCATCACGTCTTTCCGTATGCCGTGCCAGACAAAGTTCTCCGTCAGCAGTCTGGCTGTTGTCCTTCCAGAGGGGTGGGATAGGCCGTGGATGATGTTGAAAATCAGCCGGCGTCTGGAGGCAGGTACCAGGGGGCGGGGGTGTCTGGTACTGATATCGCTCAGTAATGTTGATCTTCCTGAGCCGAAGGGCATGTCCTTCTACTTCAACAACATGACAGCTGTACGGTAGGCTGGGGTCTCAAGGTCAGCAGCTTGTTCGTGGGTGAGGTCCTCATAATCGATCCTGAGCTGTACAGAATCGATCTCGATCCTCGAGAGGGCATCGGCTACCGGGTTCTTCCTGCCAGGGAGGTATTTGATGATGCAGGTGAACTCCACGATGGCTGCGAGGTGCTGCTGCTGCCTAGAGGACTATGCATCCCCCAGCTCTGTGAAGGCATGGACCAGCAGCTGGTGGTCGGTCCATATTGTGAAAGGCCTCCCCTCCAGGAGGAGCTTGAAGTGTCGTACCGCCTGGTATACAGCAGACCTTACCTTACAGACCTTACAGTTCATTTGGGTTGCCCCAGGTCCCTCAGTGTGAGGCACCTCTGATGTCTACCAGAGAATTGCTAATGCATCTTCCGGTATATTTTGCATCTTCCAGTCTTGGATGGTCTGGGATGCATCTTGGATATTTGTCGAGCTTTTTCTTAAACACATCTACGCTCACTCCTGATATGTTTCTCAGATGAGCTGGTAGCGCATTGAATAGACACTGCATTATCGATGCTGGTGCGCGGTGGATTAATGTCCTGTGTGCTTTCCTTAGTGTGCTTGCTCTTTCTGATATTTTTAGCTCCATAATGTTTTCAGTAATTCCTTCTATCTGTTTCCATGCCTGGATAATCATGTAGCGTTCTCTTCTTCTTTCAAGACTATATAAATTTAAGAATTTTAGTCTTTCCCAGTAGTCAAGGTCCTTAACTTCTTCTATTCTAGCTGTAAAGGACCTTTGTACACTTTCTATTTGTGCAATATCCTTTTGGTAGTGTGGGTACCATATTATATTACAATATTCAAGTGGACTACGTATGTATGTTTTATAAAGCATAATCATGTGTTCGGCTTTTCTTGTTTTGAAGTGCCGGAACAACATTCCCATTTTTGCTTTGCATTTTGCCAATATTATTGCTATTTGGTCATTGCATAACATATTCCTATTCAACATCACACCAAGGTCTTTAACTGCTTCGTTATTTGTGATTGTCTCATTATTAGGACCTTTATATGCATATAGCATTCCTTCTTTATCACCATAGTTTATTGATTCAAATTTATCAGAGTTAAATACCATCCTATTTACCTCTGCCCATTTATATATATTGTTTAGGTCTCTTTGTAGCAAGTTCCTATCTTCATCACAAGTAATCTCTCTACTTATTCTTGTGTCATCCATGAAACTTCTCACTACCGAGTCCTTAACATTATTGTCTATGTCTGCAATCATAGTCACAAACAGCAATGCAGCTCACACTGTACCTTGTGGCACACCGGATATTACTGTAGCTTCATCCGATTTCTCATCGTTAGCAATCACTATCTGTTTTCTGTTTTGCAAAAATTCGTTTATCCATCTTCCAACTTTATCCACAATGTTATGTTTTCTCATTTTTTTTTTTTTAATATATTATGGTCCACCTTGTCAAAAGCTTTTGCAAAGTCTAGGTAAACCACATCTGTATCTTTTCGTTTATCATATTTTTATATATGCTTTCGTGGTGAGCTAACCGTTGGGGCTGTGTACTTCTTCCGGGTACAAAACCATGTTGTCCTGTATTAAACAAACTATTTTTCATTAAATGTTTCATTATATATTTTTTCATTACCCTTTCGTAAACTTTCATAATATGAGATGTCAGACTCACAGGCCTATAATTACTTGCCTCTAGTCTTGATCCACCTTTGAAAGTTGGGGTAATATACGCTAATTTATGCTCATCATAAATCTTGCCTGTGTCTATACTTTGTCTTAATAATATTGCTATCAGCTTTGCGATTGAATGAACCACTTTCTTTAACAAAATGGCAGGAACACCATCAGGTCCTGCTGCTGATCCATTTTTAATCTCATTAATAGCCTGCACAATATCGGCTTCATTAATATCTATGTCCAATAAATATTAACTATTTTCATCTCTTATTTCTGTATCATTATCCTCATTATCAATTCTAGGTGTGAATTCACTCTTATATCTTTCTGCTAATATGTTACATATTTCCTTTTTTCATTTGTTAATCGCCCTTCAATTCTTAGAGGGCCTATTTCTACTCTTATTTTATTCATCTTTTTTGCATATGAGTAAAAAATTTTCGGGTTTTGTTTGATATTTTGCAGGGTCTTTTCTTCAAGGTCTTGATTTTCTTTATCCTTTGACTGTATAATCTTTTGTTCTGCATTTTCTATCTTGCTTTTTAGCTCAATCACTTTCCATGCATTCTTTTCTTTTGCAAGACCTTTTTTCCACTTTCTGATTTTCTAGAACAAGATCCTTCTGTCTCTTGGTATGTGTGACTGATGTTTACTTTTCTTCTTTGGTATATATTTTTCCACTATTTCCTCTAAAATTTTATATAATATATCCGTATTTACCTGTATATTATCACTTACGAATATGTTTTCCCAGTCTTTGTTTAATTCTTCATTTATTTTTGACCAATTTATATTTTTACTATAGAAATTATATTTTCCATATCCTTCCCATTTTTTCTTCTCTTGCTTATCTCTGTTTTCAATAGTTTTGGAACGGACTGTTAATTCTATGACATTATGGTCTGAAATACTCGTATTATACACTATTATTTCTTTAACATAGTTCATCTCGTTCACAAATACTAAATCTAAAATATCCTTTCTTGTTGGTAGGTGATTTATTTGCTGAATGTTATGTTCTAGTAGCATATCTAATAGCTTTTCAAATTGCCTCTTATCTTCTGCGCTACTATTACTCTCTTTTTTATATGTATAAATACAACCACAGTCTCCTATTCGTTCTTTCCATTCTACGAAAGGAAAGTTAGTCTCCGGATAGAAGTATAGTCCAGTCTTTGTGATTTCTACATATATCATCCAATTTGTCAATTATTATATCAAACTCTTTAGTTCTCGGTCAAAGGTGCTGTAGCGGGACTCAGTGTGGTTTAGCCTCCTACTGAAAAAACCAATGTGCTGGGAGGTCCCTCTGATGACCTGTTCCTGAACTGCTCCACAAGCGACATTGCTGGCGTCCGTCGTCAGCTGGAGGGGAGCGCTGGGGTCCTGGTGGGCCAAAGATGTTGCTTTGGCGAGGAGGCCTTCATCAGGAGGAAAGCCTTCTGCTGGTCGGGGCCCCACACTATGGTCTTTGGACGTCCCTTCAGGACCTCTGTCATGGGGGCCATGGTGTGATCAATCCCTTGGATGAATCTTCTGTAATAGTTGACCATCCTGAGGAATTCTTGTATGGCCCTGATGGAGGTAGGGGTGGGGAGCTTCTCGACGGCTTTGACCTTCGACGACATCAGGCGGACAGCCTCCAGGGATATCTCGTGGCCCAGGAACTCCACCTTCTCGATGTCGAAGGTGCATTTGTCAAACCTGACGATGAGGCAACTCTCCTGCAGGCGCTGCAGGACCTTCCAGATGTGTCGCAGGTGTTCCTCCCGAGATCTGGAAAAGATTAGGATATCGTCGATGTAGCATATGCAGGAGTCCAGGTCCCCCAGGATGTTGTCCATCAACCTCTGTAATGTTGTGCCCGTGTTTCTTAGGCCGAAGGTGGAGAAGGCAAAGACGTAAGACCTGAAGGGCATGACAATGGCGGTCTTGGGGATGTCCTCCAGAGCTACTGGGACCTGAAAATAAGATTTTAGTAGGTCCATTTTGGAGAATATCCTGACCCTGTGGAAAGAGGCCATCAGGTCCTACATGTTCAACAAGGGGTAGTGGTCCAGCTCTGTTGCCAGGTTCAGCCTCCTGTAGTCGCTGCAGGGTCTCCAGGTGGTGCACCATGTGAAGAGGGGGAGGCCCAGGTGCCTTTTTGTGCCCATCCTTTCCATCTATGCGAAAGCCTTTTTGCCCTTCAGGTGAAGTGATGATATGGTGGTGGTGGTATATCCCGTGTTTGGCAGGAGTCCCAGGCATCTGGCACAGCTCAGGTTTGAAGACCTCCGCGAACTCCTTCAGGAGGGAACCATGCTGGTGGGGCACGATGGAACAGATGGCAGGTTCCCTGGGGCCCTGGCGACAAGGGCAGGGACTGGCAGGACTGGGTGTCTAGCAGGCGTTTGCGGCCGACATCGACTGCCAGACTGAAGTGGGCAAAGAAGTCCGCCCCCAGGAGTGGAGTCCTGATGTGCGCGATAATGAACCCCCAGCTGTACCTCCGGCCAAGGATAGAGATCGAGAGGAGCTTGGTGCCGTAGGAGAGGATGGGGGACCCGTTGCGGCCGCCAGGCAGGTAGTCAGGTCCGGCGGACGTCTGCGGTCCTCTCCTGAAGGTGGAAACACTGAATGCATGGCTCCAGTGTCGACCAACACCATCCTGCCGGAGATCGCGTCGCGGACGTAGAACCCTAGGTAAGGGGCCCCTGGGTATTTTTATTGTTGCTGCCATGGCGGCCTTTGGGGTTGGCCGCCGCCTCCTCCGTTTTTGAAGGAAGAAAGGGCAAGGGGCTTCACACCTTCGGGTGGCTCTCACGAACCTCCAGTGGAAGTAGCATAGCCTAGGCCCTTCCTTCTTCTGCTGTTGGGACGATCTTTTCTGCTCAATGGAGTTGACAGGCTCCGTGGTGGGGTCCTCTGGCAGGAGGCAGTGGGGCGAAGTGTGCGGGCGTGGTCACCCGCTTGGCGCTTTCGTGGAGTCCGTCAGCTGCTGCGCCAACCTGATTAGGTCCTCGACCGGCAGGGTGTATGCATCCGTGATCTGCCCACGGACCTCCGGCAGTACCTACTGCAGGAAGATCTCCCTCAGCAGACTGATTTACTTGCGCTTGCTGCTGCTGTCAGTCTCAGGGAGGAGGAGGAGGCCCTGGAGGGCGTGCCACACTTTCAATAGGTTTCCCTCCTGTTGGGGGGCGAGGTTGAGGGTGTGGGCAGCTCTCTCGGAGACTGGCAGGGAGCAGGTCTCGACGAGAGTGGATTTCAGTTCTTGGAAGGTGGCAGGGACCGACGTTGTCATCAACCATGGGGCGATCTTTTTATAAATCTCCTCCGGGAAGGCATTAATGGCGAGTCTGCCTTCAACACCTCGTCAGTCAGGCCTGCTATTCTGAATTGCTCCCCGACCTTGTAGAACCAAGACGCTGCATTCTCCCTGTTGAATGGCGGCAGCATTATGATATTGGCCATCTTTTTGGTCCATCAGGGGGGCCATCGTGTGGGGCGGCAACCGATGTGGAGGTGCGCACAGGAGGGGTTGCGAGAGGGAGGTGTCTGCCTCCAAGAGGTTCCCAGTAATTTGTACGTGGTTGGGAATGTCTCCGTCCGTGCATTCTTCATGTTCTCAATTGGAGTGTGTGGGAACAATCACGCCAATGCCCGCTGAGGAAGCGTGCCATGTGGGTCCGCTAATGATGTTGGCATATAAAAGAAATAACTTGTTACTTGTACATAATACATGATTGCTTGGAAAGACAGCAGGTACATAGTTTACTATTGTGATGATAAATATATATTCCGCTCGACCTTAGGTCGCAGAAAGGCACATCAGAAAACGTTGATGTGCTCCACAGAGAACGGGTCGAGCGGGGACTTTACAGGCCCATGCCCTCTCATTGTTTCAGAATATAAGATATTGAAGTTTAGGCCAATGCCCTGTCATTGTCTCAGAATATAAGAAATTGATGTGGAGGCCAATGCCCTATCATTGTCTCAGAATATAAGTAATTTATGTGTAAGCCCATGCACTGTCATTGTTTCAGAATATAAGAAGTTGACGTGTAGGCCCATGCCCTGTCATTGTCACAGAATATAAGAAGTTGACATGTAGGGCAATGCCCTGCCATTGTCTCAGAATATAAGGAGTTGACCTGTTGCCCCATGCCATGTCATTGTCTCAGAATACAAGAAGTTGACGTGTAGGCCCATGCCATGTCATTGTCTCAAAATGTAAAAAATTGACGTGTAGGCCCATGAGATGTCATTGTCTGAAAATGTAAGAAATTGACATATAGGTCCATGCCATGTCATTGTTTCAAAACATAAGAAACTGATGTATAGGCCCATGCCCTGTCATCGTCTCAGAGTATAAGAAGTTGACATGTAGGCCCATGCCCTGTCATTCTCTCAGAATATAAGAAATTGACATGTAGGCCGATGCCCTGTCATTGTCTCAGAATAAAAGAAATTGATGGGTAGGCCCATACCCTGTCATTGTTTCAGAATATAAAAAAATGACGTGTTGGCCCATGCCCTGTCATTGCTTCAGAATATAAGAAATTGATGTGTAGGCCATGTCCTGTCATTGTCTCAGAATATAAAAAATTGATGTGTAGGCCCATGCCCTGTCATTGCTTCAGAATATAAGAAATTGATGTGTAGGCCCATGCCCTGCCATTGTCTCAGAATATAAAATATTGATGTGTAGGCCCATGCCCTGTCATTGCTTCAGAATATAAGAAATTGACATGTAGGCCCATGCCCTGTCATTGCTTCAGAACATAAGAAATTGACGTGTAGGCCCATGCCGTGTCATTGTCTCAGAATATAAGAAATTGATGTGTATGACTATGCACTGTCATTGTCTTAGTATATAAGAAATTGACGTGTAGGCCCATGCCCTATCATTGTTTCAGAATATAAGAAATTGATGTTTAGTGCTATGCCTTGTTATTATCTCAGAATATAAGAAATTGATGTATAGGAATATGCCCTGTCACTGTCTCAGAATATAAGATATTGACGTGTAGGCCCATGCCCTGTCATTGCCTCAGAATATAAGAAATTGACGTGTACGACTATGCCCTGTCATTGTCTCAGAATATAAGAAATTGACGTGTAGGACTATGCCCTGTCATTGTCTCAGAATATAAGAAATTGACGTGTAGGACTATGTTCTGTCATTATCTCAAAATATAAGAAATTGATGTGTAGGTCCATGAGCTGTCATTCTCTCAGAATATAAAAAAATTGCCATGCAGGTCCATGCCCTGTCATTGTCTCAGAATATAAGAAATTGACGTGTAGGCCCATGCCCTGTCATTGTCTCGCAATATAAGAAATTGATGTGTAGGCCCATGCCCTGTCATTGTCTCTGAATATAAGAAATTGATGTTTAGGCCCATGCCCTGTCATTGTCTCTGAATATAAGAAATTGATGTGTAGGCCCATGCCCTGTCATTGTCTCAGAATATAAGAAATTGACGTGTAGGACTATGCAATGTCATTGTCTCAGAATATAAGAAATTGACATGTAGAACTATGCCCTGTCATTGTCTCACAATATAAGAAATTGACGTGTAGGTCCATGCCTTGTCATTGTCTCAGAATATAAGAAATTGATATGTAGGCCCATGCCCTGTCATTGTCTCTGAATGTAAGAAATTGACGTGTAGGCCCATGCCCTGTCGTTGCTTCAGAATATAGGAAGTTGACGTGTAGGCCCATGCCCTGTCATTGTTTCAAAATATAAGAAATTGACGTGTAGGCTGTTGCCCTGTCATTGTCTCAGAATATAAGAAATTGACTTGTAGGCCCATGCCCTGTCATTGTCTCAGAATATAAGAAATTGATGTGTAGGCCCATGCCCTGTCATTGTCTCAGAATATAAGAAATTGACTTGTAGGCCCTTGCCCTGTCATTGTTTAAAAATATAAGAAATTGACGTGTAGGCCCATGCCCTGTCATTGTCTCAGAATATAAGAAATTGACGTGTATGACTATGCCCTGTTATTGTCTCAGAATATAAGAAATTGACGTGTAGGACTATGTTCTGTCATTGTCTCAAAATATAAGAAATTGATGTGTAGGTCCATGCCCTGTCATTGTCTCAGAATATAAGAAATTGACTTGTAGGCCCATGCCCTGTCATTGTTTCAGAATATAAGAAATTGACTTGTAGGCCCATGCCCTGTCATTGTTTCAAAATATAAGAAATTGACTTGTAGGCCCATGCCCTGTCATTGTTTCAAAATATAAGGAACTGACATGTACGCCCTTGACCTGTGATTGTTTCAGAATATAAGAAATTGATGTGTAGGCCCTTGCCTTGTCATTGTTCAAAATATAAAAAATTGACTTGTAGGCCCATGCCCTGTCATTGTCTCAGAATATAAGATATTGATGTGGAGGCCCATGCCCTGTCATTGTTTCAGAATATAAGAAATTGACGTGTAAGCCCATGCCCTGTCCTTCCTTCAGAATATAAGAAATTGATGTGTTTACCCATGCCCAGTCATTGTCTCAGAATATGAGAAATTGACGTGTAGGCCCTTTCCCTGCCATTGTTTCGGAATACAGGCAGTCCCCGGTTTACGATGGGTCGGGCCCATGACCTGTCATTTTCTCAAAATATAAGAAATTATTTCCCAGTTTACGCCCATGTTCCAGGGTTGTCTCAGAAATATAACCAATCCAACGTGAAGAAATATGGCTCCAAGACATTGTCTCAGAATAATAAAATATTGAGTTTTTATGAGAAACTCAATAAAAATTCAGTTTGCATCATTTCTCAAAATATTAAAAATTAATGTTTTCTGAGGTTTTATGACGATTTTCGTCGATTTTCGGTTTCACGATTTTCGGTTTAAAACTGACGTTAAAAAGAAACCCCATGAAACCTATCATTGTCTCAGAATATAAGAATTTGACGTGTAGGCCCATGCCCTGTCATTGTCTCAGAATATAAGATATTGATTTGTAGGCCCATTCCCTGTCATTGTTTCAGAATATAAGAAATTGGCGTGTAGGTCCATGCCCTGTCATCATTTCAGAATATAAGAAATTGATATGTAGGCCCATGCCTTGTCATTGTCTCAGAATATAAGAAAATGACGTGTAGGCCCATGCCCTGTCATTGTCTCAGAATATAAGAAATTGATGTGTAGGCCCATGCCCTGTCATTGTCTCAGAATATAAGAAATTGATGTGTAGGCCCATGCCCTATCATTGTCTCAGAATATAAGAAATTGACGTGTAGGCCCTTGCCCATTCACTGTACCAGAATATAAGAAATTGACGTGTAGGACTATGCCCTTTCATTGTCTCAGAATATAAGAAATTGACGTGTAGACCCTTGCCCATTCATTGCCTCACAATATAAAGAAATTGACGAGTAGGCCTTTCCCCTGTGATTGTCTCAGAATATAAGAAATTGACGTGTAGGCCCTTGCCCATTCATTGCCTCACAATATAAAGAAATTGACGAGTAGGCCTTTCCCCTGTGATTGTCTCAGAATATAAGAAATTGACGTGTAGGCTGATGCTCTGTCTTTTTCTCAGAATATAATAAATTGACGTGTAGGTCCTTGCCCTGTCATTGTCTCACAATATAAGAAATTGACATGTAGACCCTTACCCTGTCATTATCTCACAATATAAGAAATTGACGTGTACTGTAGACCCTTGCCCATTCACTGTCTCAGAATATAAGAAATTGACATATAGGCCCATGCCCTGTCATTTTATAAGAATATAAGAAATTGACGTGTAGGCAATGCCCTGTCATTGTTTCAGAATATAATAAATTAACGTGTAGGCCGATGCCCTGTCATTCTTTCAGAATATAAGAAATTAATGTGTGGGCCCTTGCCCATTCATTGTCTCAGAATATAAGAAATTGACAAGTAGGCCCTTGCCCTATATGTCTCAGAATATAAGAAATTGACGTGTAGGCTGATGCCCTGTCTTTTTCTCAGAATATAATAAATTGACGTGTAGGTCCTTGCCCTTTCATTGTCTCACAATATAAGAAATTGACGCATAGGCTCATGCCCTGTCATTCTCTCACAATATAAGTTGACATGTAGACCCTTACCCTGTCATTATCTCACAATATAAGAAATTGACGTGTACTTTAGGCCCTTGCCCATTGACTGTCTCAGAATATAAGAAATTGATGTGCTAGGACAAGTGCCTTGTCATTGTTTCAGGACAATTGATTATAAGAAATTGACTTGTAAGCCCATGCCGTACGGATCATTTTCTCAGGAATAAAATGTATATTTTAGTTTTTGATTTCTTTTAGAGATCAATGTAACTTTATTCATTAGTCATCTTCAGAATATTTAGAAATTTTCATTGATTTTCATGTATTCATTTAATTATAAGAATATAAGGATAACAAATGTGAAGACCCACTTTATTTAAAGTCATTTTCTAAAAAAATAAAGCTAAAAATCATGTAAGTTCATAGCAATTTCCGTAAATAATGTTGTTTTGCATTTTGATCATAACCTCTGACAATACTTAGTATGCGCTTATAAACATTTTCGTATTGTTTCTTGACTGCTGTTTCACCTCTTTCTGCATCGATTATCTTCTTTTTAGAAAGATATTCTTCATTTTTCAATACATTGATGAGTTTCCATAAATTTGGATGCGTATTGGTCACAGATGCTATGGCTGTCATTGTTGCAGAATAAGCTGATCTGGGTTCTTTGATAAACATTCCAAAGTTCGATAGGAAAAGTTGGAGAAACTTTACGACGACGAGGTTCCTCTCTCTCCCCAATGTAATGAGTTTCAAAATATGCAACTAAGTAGTTCTTGTGGTAAGTTTCATCAACCAACTCTATAAATGCATCAATGATGTCTTTTCGGTATGAATGCAAGATGCCATAAGGCACTTTACTTTTGTATTAAAAGCACAATCACTTTGATAAATAAGAAAGGCCCAATATCTGTCACTATTCTGTAAACATTCTTACAGAAATGAAAATAACAGCCTGTTACATTTGCAGAAGGAAAATGTCAGAATATAAAAAACTAGCTGGTTGGGAAATCTGTCATTGATTTTCAGGTTCTAAGGACTGGCGTGAGTAAATCTTTAACCTTGTGAAAAAATGTTTCAGATTTCTTAGTCTTATTGACCGTAAACTCGTGGGATGCATGCATTGTCATGTTGACATGTAGAATATAACTGAAAATGAAGATTTCAGGACAAACCTTAAATGTTCCATCAGAATATAAGAAATTTATGTCTTTCTAGATCCCTTAACCCTGTCAATTGTACTCAAATATCAACATTCTGTTTTCATCCCCATTCCACTATCATAAATAAAAATCTTTCTCCGTTCTGTAAACCGCAAATTCCGGGAATTCATAACTGATTCTTGTTCTTGGAAAGGAGGGCCTTTTCTTCTTTTGTCTCCATCTTCTTATGTTTCTTGACAAATTTGAAGTTGATATAAGAGCGTCCTGCATTTTCTAATTCCCATTCATTGCAGCACCAATATAATGATCTTGAAGCTAGCTGGGATTTCAGTGTATTTTCTTTTCATATGTGCAATTGTTTTTTGCATTTTATGTTTGATTGTTCGCTGGACGGGTATGCTCCATTACAGTTTTTGTTCAGAATATCTTCAATATTGTCTTGTATGTACTCTTGCTTTGCAGTTTTTTCAACACAATATCCAATAAAACCTTGCCTCCATATTCTCTTTCATTGCCTGTAAATGAAGTTGAATCATCTACGAGCTTATCACAACCTCTGGTGCTTTTGATTGTCATCAGGGGTTTAAGTTTCAAATTAAAAGTAGATAATACAAAGGTTTAAGATAAAAAAAAAAAAAATTAAAAATATGGTAAACTACCGAATTTGTAATGACCTCATTTAAACATTTAAACGGGTGTCAAAATTTATAACGACCCATTCTCTGTCTTTTCTCAAGAATATAAGAAATTCACTCACTCAATCACTCCTCTCATTCTCTCTCTCTATAATAAATTCTCGTCTCTCTCGATTCTTTCTTCATTCTTTTTTAATCTATACATGACAAAGCATTACATTTTAGGCGAAATGTCCTTGCGGCAAAATATCCGTACAGCAAGTTTTCTTACGGCAAAATGCCCAATCAATTGTCCTACGGCAAATTTGTTTACGGCAAATTGTCCAGTCTCCATAAGAAACTGATGTATAGGCCCATGCCCTGTCATTGTTTCAGAATATAAGAAATTCACGTGTAGGCCGATTCCCTGTCATTCTTTCAGAATATAAGAAATTAATGTGTAGGCCCTTGCCCATTCATTGTCTCAGAATATAAGAAATTGACAAGTAGGCCCTTCCCCTGTAACTATCTCTGAATATAAGAAATTGACGTGTAGGCCCATGCCCTGTCACTGTCTCACAATATAAGAAATTGACGCTTAGGCCCATGCCATTATTGTCTCAGAATATAAGAAGCTGACTTGTAGGCCCTTGCCATGTCATTGTCTCAAAATGTAAGAAATTGACATGTAGGCCCATGCCCTGTCATTGTTTCAGAATATAAGAAATTGACGTGTAGGCAGATGCCCTGTCATTGTCTCAGAATATAAGAAATTGACGGGTAGGCCGATGCCCTGTCATTGTCTCAGAATATAAGAAATTGATGTGTAGGCCGATGCCCTGTCATTGTCTCAGAATATAAGAAATTGACAGGTAGCCCCATATCCTGTCATTGTTTCAGAATATAAGATATTGACGTGTTGGCCCATTGCTTCAAAATATAAGAAATTGATGTGTAGGCCAATGCCCTATCATTGTCTCAGAATATAAAAAAATTGATGTGTAGGCCCATGCCCTGTCATTGCTTCAGAATATAAAAAATTGACATGTAGGCACCTATGCCCTGTCATTTCTTCAGAACATAAGAAATTGACGTGTAGGCCCATGCCCTATCATTGTCTCAGAATATAAGAAATTGATGTGTATGACTATGCCCTGTCATTGTCTTAGAATATAAGAAATTGATGTGTAGGCCAATGCCCTGACATTGTCTCAGAATATAAAAAAATTATGTGTAGGCCCATGCCCTCTCATTGCTTCAGAATATAAGAAATTGACATGTAGGCACCAATGCCCTGTCATTTCTTCAGAGCATAAGAAATTGATGTGTAGGCCCATGCCCTATCATTGCCTTAGAATAAAAGAAATTGATGTGTATGACTATGCCCTGTCATTGTCTTAGAATATAAGAAATTGATGTGTAGGCCCATGCCCTGTCATTGTCTCAGAATATAAAAAATTGATGTGTAGGCCCAAGCCCTGTCATTGTTTCAGAATATAAGAAATTGACATGTAGGCTCATGCCCTATCACTGTCTCAGAATATAAGTAAGTGACGGATAGGCCCATGCCCTGTCGTTGCTTCAGAATATAAGAAATTGACATGTAGGACTATGCCCTGTCATTATCTCACAATATAAGAAATTGACTTATAGGCCGATACCCTGTCACTGCCTCGGAATATAAGATGTTGACGTGTAGTCCCATGCCCGGTCATTGTCTCAAAATATAAGAAATTGACGTGTAGGCCCATATCTTGTCATTGTTTCAGAATAAGAAATTGACGTGTAGGCCCATACCCTGTCATTGTCTCAGAACATAAGATATCGACGTGTAGGAGCATGCCCTGTCATTGTTTCAGAATATTAGAAATCGATGTGTAGGCCCGTACCCTGTCATTGTCTCAGAATATAAGAAATTGATGTGTAGGCCCATACCCTGTCATTGTCTCAGAATATTGGAAAATGATGTGTAGGCCCATGCCCTGTCATTGTCTCAGAATATAAGAAATTGACTAGTAGGCCCATGCCCTGTCATTGTCTCACAATATAAGAAATTGACGTGTAGGACTATGCCCTGTCATTGTTTCAGAATATAAGAAATTGACGTGCAGGGCCATGCCCTGTCATTCTTACAAAATATAAGAAATTGACATGTAGGCCCATGCCCTGTCATTGTCTCAGAATATAAGAAATTGATGTGTAGATCCATGCCCTGTCATTCTTTCAGAATGTAAAAAATTGATGTGTAGCACCATGCCCTGTATTCTTTTAGAATATAAGATATTGACGTGTAGGCCCATGCCCTTCTAAAGTCCCGACTCAATGGGTTCTCTGTGATAAACATCCCGTTTTCTATGGTGCCTTCACAGCTGACCCAAGGTCACACGTGCACAACCTTAGTATCATTATTGTGATTTGTATATTTATTACCTGTTCATTTGCCCTTGTACATAGTATATTGTCAATGTATTTTTTGTGCCCAACCAACTATTGTTAATCATCATATTTTCTATATGTACCTGTCCTGTTTTGTGTAGAGAGATAGTTTGACCTCGGGTAAATTGTAAATTTTGTACTGGCGTATGCGTATCCGCCGACTTCCACAAACTGCTTTATAAGCGGGTCATTTCATCAATAAATCAGCAGTACTTGTCCTCCTGCTCTTTCTTTAGCACATCTCACACCCTGTCATTGTTTCAGAATATAAGAAATTGACGTGTAGGCCCAAGCCCTGTCATTGTTTCAGAATATAAGAAACTGACATGTAGGACCATGCCCTGTCATTGTCTCAGAATATAAGATATTGACATGTAGGCCCATACCTCTCATTGTTTCAGAATATAAGAAATTAATGTGCAGGGCCATGCCCTGTCATTCTTACAGAATATAAGAAATTGATGTGTAGGCCTAGTCCCTGTCATGTCTCAGAATATAAGAAACTGACGTGTAGGTCCTTGCCCTATCATTGTCTCAGAATATAAGAAATTGAAGTCATTCTTTCAAAATATAAGAAATTTTTGTGTAGGCTCTTGCCCTGTCATTGTCTCAGAATATAAGATATTGACGTGTAGGCCCATGCCCTGTCATTGTTTCTGAATATAAGTAATGGATGAGTAGGCCCATGCCCTGTCATTGTTTCAGAATATTAGGGCCTGTCATTATCTCACAATATAAGAAACTGACGTGTAGGCCCTTGCCCTATCATTTTCTCAAGATATAAGAAATTGACGTGTAGGCCCTTGCCCTTTCATTTTCTCAGAATATAAGAAATTGATGTGTAGGCCCTTGCCCTTTCATTTTCTCAGAATATAAGAAATTGACTTGTAGGCCCTTGCCCTGTCATTGTCTTAGAATATAAGAAATTGATGTGTAGGCCCATGCCTGTCATTGTCTCAGAATATAAGAAATTGACGTGTAGACCCATGCCCTGTCCTCAGAATATAAGAAATTGATGTGACCCCTGATCATTATCTCAGAATATAAGAAATTGACGTGTAGGCCCTTGCCCTGTCATTTTCTCAGAATATAAGACAATGATGTGTAGGCTATTGCCCTGTCATTGCCTCAGAATATAAGAAATTTATGTGTAGGCCCTTGCCCATTCATTGTCTCAGAATATTAGAAATTGACGTGTAGGCCCTTGCCCTGTCATTGACTCAGAATATAATAATTTGACGCATAGACCCTTGCCCATTCACTGTCTCAGAGTATAAGAAATTGATGTATAGGCCCTTCCCCTGTCATTTTCTCAGAATATAAGAAATTGATGTGTAGGCCCATGTCCTGTAATTTTCTCAGAATAAAAGAAATTGACATGTAGACCCATACCTTGTCATTGTCTCAGAATATAAGAAACTATCGAGTAGACCCTTCCCTGTCATTTTCTCAGAATATGAGAAATTGATGTGTAAATGCCTATCATTGTCTCAGAATATAATCATTTTGAGTGAATGCCTTGTCATTGTCTCAGAATATAAGAAATTGACGTGTAGGCCCTTACCGTGACATTGTCTCAGAATTTAGGAAACTGATGTGTAGGCCCTTGCTCTGTCATTGTCTCAGAATATAATAAATTGGCGTGCAGACCCTTCCCCTGTCATTTTCACAGAATATAAGAAATTTAAACAGAGGAATTTGCCCTGTCACTTTACAACAATATAAGAAATTGATGCGTAGGAGCATGCCTGTTATTTTCTCAGAATAGAAGAAATAGATGTGTAGGCCCTTGCCCTTTTATTGTGTCAGAATATAAGAAATTGACGTGTAGACCCTTGCCTTGTCATTGTTTCAGAATATAAGAAATTGATGTGTAGGCCCTTGAACTTTCATTCTCTCAGAATATAATAAATTGACTTGTAGGCCCTTGCCCATTCACTGTCTCAGAATATAAAAATTTACGTGTAGGCCCTTGCCTATTCATTGTCTCACAATATAAGAAATTGACGTGTAGACCCTTGCCCTGTCATTTTTTCAGAATATAAATTGACGTGTAGGTCCTTGCCCTTTCATTGTCTCTCAATATAAGAAATTAACGTGTAGGCTCATGCCCTGTCATTGTCTCACAATATGACAAATTGACGTGTACTGTAGACCCTTGCCCATTCACTGTCTCAGAATATAAGAAATTGATTTATAGGCCCATGCCCTATCATTTTCTAAGAATATAAGAAATTGACATGTAGGCCCAAGCCCTGTCATTCTCACAATATAAGAAATTGACGTGTACTGGAGGCCCTTGCCCATTCACTGTCTCAGAATATAAGAAACTGACATATAGGCCTATGCCCTGTCATTTTCTCACAATATAAGAAATTGATGTGTAAGCCCATGCCCTGTCATTTTCTCACAATATAAGAAATTGACGTGTAGGACTATGCCCTGTCATCGTCTCAGAATATATGAAATTGATGTATAGGCCCATGCCCTGTCCTTATCTCACAACATAAGAAATTGATGCGTAGGAGTATGCCCTGCCATTGTCTCAGAATATAAGAAATTGATATGTAGGCCCTTGTCCTGCCATTTTCTCACAATATAAGAAATTGACGTGTAGGCCCATGCCCTGTCATTTCCTCACAATATAAGAAATTGACGTGAAGGAGTATACCCTGTCATTGTCTCAGAATATAGGAAATTGGCGTGTAGGCCAACGCCATATCATTGTCTCACAATATAACAAATTGATAAGTAGGAGTATGCCCTGTCATTGTCTCAGAATATAAGAAATTGACGTGTAGGACTATGCCCTGTCATTGTCTCAGAATATAACAAACTGATGTGTAGGCCCTTGCCAATTCATTGTCTCAGAATATAAGAAATTGATGTGTAGGACTACACCCTGTCATTGTCTCAGAATATAAGAAATTGACATGTAGGACTATACCCTGTCATTGTCTCATAATATAAGAAATTGACGTGTAGGACTATACCCTGTCATTGTCTCAGAATATAAGAAATTGACATGTAGGACTATACCCTGTCATTGTCTCAGAATATAAGAAATTGACGTGTAGGACTATGCCCAGTCATTGTCTCAGAATATAAGAAATTGACGTGTGGCCCAATGCCCTATCATTGTCTCAGAATATTAGTAATTGAAGTGTAGAAGTATGTCCTATCATTGTCTCAGTATATAAGAAATTGACGTGTAAGCCCTTGCCCTTTCATTGTCTCAGAATATTAGAAATTGACGTTAAGTCCCTTGACCTTTCATTTTCTCAGAATATAAGAAATTGACGTGTAGGACAATGCCCTGTCGTTTTCTCAGAATATAAGAAATTGACGTGTAGGACTATGCCCTAACATTTTCTCAGAATATAAGAAATTGACGTGTAGGCCCATGCCCTGTCATTGTCTCTCAATATAAGGAATTGACGTGTAGGCAAATGCCCTTTCATTGTCTCAGAATATAAGAAATTGAAGTGAAGGCACATGCCCTGTCATTGTCTCAGAATATAAGAAATTGAAGTGTAGGCCCATGCCCTGTCATTACCTCAGAATATAAGAAATTGATGTGTATGCCCATGCCCTGTCATTATCTCACAATATAAGAAATTGACGTGTAGGCCCATGCCCTGTCATTGTCTCACAATATAATAAATTGACGTGTAGGCCCATGCCCTGTCATTGTCTCAGAATAAAAGAAATTGACCTGTAGGCCCATGGCCTTTCATTGTCTTTTAATATAAGAAATTGAAGTGTAGGCCCATGCCGTGTAATTTTCCCAGAATATAATAAATTGACGTGTAGGCGCATGTCCTGTCATCTTCTCAGGATATAATAAATTGACGTGTAGGCCCATCCCCTGTCATTGTCTCAGAATATAAGAAATTAACGTGTAGGCCCACACCCTGTCATTTTCTCACCATATAAGAAATTGACGCGTAGGAGTATGCCCTCTCATTTTCTCAGAATATAAGAAATTGACGTGTAGGAGTATGCCTTGTCATTGTGTCAGAATATGAGAAATTGACGTGTAGGACTATGCCCTATCATTGTCTCAGAATAAAAGAAATTGATGTGTAGGAGTATGCCCTGTCATTTTCTCACAATATAAGAAATTAATGTATAGGCCCATGCCCTGTCATTTCCTCACAATATAATAAATTGACCTGTAGAACTATACCCTGTTATTGTCTCAGAATATAAGAAATTAATGTGTAGGCCCATGCCCTGTCATAGTCTCACAATATAAGAAATTGACGCGTAGGAGTGTGCCCTTTCATTGTCTCAGAATATAAGAAATTGACATGTTGGCCCATGCTCTGTCATTGTCTGAGAATATAAGAAATTGACGTGTAGGAGTATATGCCCTATCATTGTCTCACAATATAAGAAATTGATGCATAGGAGTATGCCTTGTTATTGTCTCAGAATATAAGAAATTGACGTGTAGGGCAATGCCCTATCATTGTCTCAGAATATAAGAAATTGACGTGTAGGAGTATGCCTTGTCATTGTCTCAGAATATAAGAAATTGACGTGTAGGCCATTGCCCTGTCATTGTCTCAGAATATAAGAAATTGATGTGTAGGAGTATGCCCTGTCATTTTCTCACAATATAAGAAATTAATGTATAGGCCCATGCCCTGTTATTTCCTAGAATATAATAAATTAACCTGTAGGACTATACCCTGTTATAGTCTCAGAATATAAGAAATTAACATGTAGGCCATGGCCCTGTCATAGTCTCACAATATAAGAAATTGACGCTTAGGAGTGTGCCCTTTCATTGTCTCAGAATATAAGAAATTGACATGTAGGCCCATGCCCTGTCATTGTCTCAAAATATAAGAAATCCACGTGTAGGAGTATGTCTTATCATTGTCTCACAATATAAGAAATTGATGCATAGGAGTATGCCTTGTTATTGTCTCAGGATATAAGAAATTGACGTGTGGCCCAATGCCCTATCATTGTCTCAGAATATAAGAAATTGACACGTAGGCCCATGCCCTGTAATTTTCTCAGAATATAAGAAATTGACGTGTAGGCCCATGCCTTGTCATTTTCTCAGAATATAAGAAATTAACGTGTAGGCCCATGTGCTGTCATTTTTTCAGAATATAAGAAATTGACCTGTAGGCCCATGCCCTGTCATTGTCTCAGAATATAAGAAATTGACGTGTAGGACTGTGCCCTGTCATTGTCTCAGAATATAACAAAAAATGCCGTGTAGGCCTGTGCCCTATCATTGTCTCAGAATATAAGAAATTGACATGTAGGCCCATGCCCTGCCATTTTCTAAGAATAAAAGAAATTGACGTGTAGGACTATGCCCTGTCATTTTATCAGGATATAAGAAATTGATGTGTAGGACTATGCCCTATCATTCTCTCAGAATATAAGAAATTGAAGTGTAGGCCCATGCCCTGTCATTTTCTCAGAATAAAAGAAATTGATGTGTAGGCCAATATCCTGTCATATTCTCAGAAAATAAGAAATTGACATGTACGACTATGCCCTGTCATTATCTTAGAATATAAGAAATTGATATATAGGCCAGTGCCCTGTCATTGTCTCACAATATAAGAAATTGACGAGTAGGTCCATGCCCTGTCATTATCTCCCAATATAAGAAATTGGTGCGTAGGGCCTATCCTTGTCATTGTCTCAGAATATGAGAAATTGACGTGTATGACTATGCCCTATTACTGTCTCAGAATATAAGAAATTGATGTGTAGGCCCATGCCCTGTCATTGTCTCAGAATATAAGAAATTGAAGTGTAGGCCCATGCCCTGTCATTTTCTCAGAATATAAGAAATTGACATGTAGGCCAATGCCTTGTCATTGCCTCAGAATATAAGAAATTGACGTGTAGGCCCATGCCCTGTCATTGTCTCACAATATAAGAAATTGACTTGTAGGCCCATGCCATGTCATTGTGTCAGAATATAAGAAATTGACATATAGGCCAATGCCCTGTCATTTTCTCAGAATATAAGAAACTGACATGTAGGCCCATGCCCTGTCATTGTCTCACTATATAAGAGATTGACGTTTAGGAGTATGCCCTGTCATTTTCTCAGAATACAAGAAATTGACATGTAGGCCCATGCCCTGTCATTTTCTGAGAATATAGGAAATTGACGTGTAGGCCCATACGCTGTCATTGTCTCAGAATATAGGAATTTGACGTGTAGGTCCATGCCCTGTCATTTTCTCAGTATATAAGAAATTGACGTTTAGGACTATGCCCTGTATTTGTCTTAGAATATAAGAAATTGATGTGTGGACCAATCCCCTATCATTGTCTCAGAATATAAGAAATTGACGTGTAGGACTATGCCCTGTCATTGTCTCAGACGATAAGAAATTGACTTGTGGGCCAATCCCTATCATTGTCTTAGAATATAAGAAATTGATGCGTTGGAGTATGCCCTATCATTGTCTCACAATATAAGAAATTGACGTATAGGCCCTTGCCCTTTCATTGTCTCAGAATATAATAAAGTGATGTGTAGGACAGTGCGCTGTCATTGTCTCAGAATATAAGAAATTGACTTGTAGGAGTATGCCTGTCATTGTCTCAGAATATAAGAAATTGACTTGTAGGAGTATGCCTGTCATTGTCTCAGAATATAAGAAATTGACGTGTAGGCCAAAGCCCTATCATTATCACAGAATATCAGAAATTGATGTGTAGGCCAATGCCCTACCATTTTCTCAGAATATAAGAAATTGACGTGTAGGCCCATTCCTGTCATTGTCTCAGAATATAAGAAATTGACGTGTAGGCTAATGCCCTGTCATTTTCTCAGAATATAAGAAATTGACATGTAGGCCCATGCCCCGTCATTTTCTCAGAATATAAGAAATTGACGTGTAGGCCCATCCCTGTAATTTTCTCAGAATATAATAAATTGACTTGTAGGCCCATCCCCTGTAATTGTCTCAGAATATAAGAAATTGACTTGTAGGCCCATGCCCTATCGTTTTCTCAGAATATAAGAAATTTACCTATAGGACTATGCCCTGTCATTTTCTCAGAATATAAGAAATTGGCATGTAGGCCCATGACCTTTCATTGTCTCACAATATAAGAAATTGATGTGTAAAAGTATGCTCTGTCATTGTCTCTGAATATAAGAAATTGACATGTATTCCCTTGCCCTCTCATTTTCTCAGAATGTAAGAAATTGACGTGTAGGCCCATGCCCTCTCAATTTCTCAGAATATAAGAAATTGACGTGTAGGAGTATGCCCTGTCATTGTCTCAGAATATAATAAATTGAGCTGTAGGACTATACCCTGTCATTGTCTCAGAATATAAGAAATTGACGTCTAGGCCCATGCCCTCTCAATTTCTGAGAATATAAGAAATTGACGTGTAGTAGTATGCCCTCTCATTGTCTCAGAATGTAAGAAATTGATGCATAGGAGTATGCCCTGTCATTTTCTCACAATATAAGACATTGAAGTGTAGGCATATGTCCTGTCATTTTCTCAGAATATAATAAAATGACCTGTAGGACTATGCCCTGTCATTGCCTCACAATATAAGAAATAGATGCATAGGAGTATGCCCTGTCATTGCCTCACAATATAAGAAATAGATGCATAGGAGTATGCCCTGTCATTATCTCAGAAATTGACCTGTAGGACTATACCCTATCATTGTCTCACAATATAAGAAATTGACGCGTAGGAGCATGCCTTGTCATTGTCTCAGAATATAAGAAATTGATGTGTAGGCCCTTGCCCTGTCATTTTCTCAGAATATAAGAAATTGGCGTGTAGGACTATGCCCTGTCATTGTCTCAGAATATAAGAAATTGATGTGTAGGAGTATTCCCTGTCATTGTCTCAGAATATAAGAAATTGACGGGTAGGCCCATACCCTGTCATTGTCTCACAATATAAGAAATTGATGTGTAGGGCAATACCCTGTCATTTTCTCAAAATATAAGAAATTTACATGTAGGCCCATGCCCTGTCATTGTCTCAGAATATAAGAAATTGTCGTGTAGGCCAATGCCCTGTCATTGTCTCACAGTATAAGAAAATGATGTGTAGGCCCATACCATGTCATTGTTTTAGAATATAAGAAATTCGTATGTAGGACTATGCCCTATCACTGTCTCAGAGTATAAGAAATTGACGTGTAGGCCCATGCCCTGTCATTGTCTCAGAATATAAGAAATTGACGTGTAGGCCAATGCCTTGTCATTGTCTCAGAATATAAGAAATTGACATGTAGGCCCATGCCCTGTCATTGTCTCACAATATAAGAAATTGACGTGTAGGCCCATGCCATGTCATTGTTTTAGAATATAAGAAATTGACGCGTAGGCCCATGCCCTGTCATTTTCTCAGAATATAAGAAACTGACGTGTAGGCCCATGCCATGTCATTGTCTCACAACATAAGAAATTGACGTTTAGGAGTATGCCCTGTCATTTTCTCAGAATATAAGAAATTGATGTGTAGGCCCATGCCCTGTCATTTTCTCAGAGTATAGGAAATTGACGTGTAGGCCCATGCCCTGTCATTGTCTCACAATATAAGAAATTGACGTGTAGGTGTATCCCTGTCATTGTCTCAATATAAGAAATTGATGTGTAGGCACATGCCCTGTCATTGTCTCCGAATATAAGAAATTGATGTGTAGGCCCATACCCTGTCATTGTCTCACAATATAAGAAATTGACATGTAGGCCCATGCCCTGTCATTGTCTCACAATATGAGAAATTGACATGTAGGCCCATGCCCTGTCATTGTCTCACAATATAAGAACTTGAGGTGTAGGCCCATGCCCTGTTATTGTTTCAGAATATAAGAAATTGTCGTGTAGGCCCATGCCCTGTCATTGTCTCAGAATATAAGATATTGATGTGTAGGCCCATGCCCTGTCATTGTTTCAGAAATATAAAAATTGATGTGTATGCCCATGCCCTGTTATTGTCTCAGAATATAAGAAATTCACGTGTAGGGCAATGCCCTGTCATTGTCTCAGAGTATAAGTAATTGGCGTTTAGGCCGATGCCCTGTCATTGGCTCAAAATATAAGATATTGACGTGTAGGCCCATGCTCTTTCATTGTCGTTCCCGAGCTCTTAGTAGGTGTCCGACCCTCCGAGATAACTCACCCCACCACTGGAGCCCTGGACGCCTCTTCCAGGAATCCTGAAGCCGGCCCCGCACTCATACCGGACTACCTGAGCAACGAAGGACCAGTCGACGTCATCCTTCAGCCTGTCAGATGTTTGCATCAAGTACATCAAGTATACATCCTTGTAGCTTGCCTCCCACATCATCAGCAGCTCAGTACTACAGCCAATGTGTTTATCTTCAGGTCCAACAATGGAGTGGGGTTGTGAGAGGGTGCGAAAGAAAGAGCAGGTAGACAAGTACTGCTAAGTTATTGAGGAAGTGCCTGCTTATAAAGTGGCGTGCGGACATCAGTACAAAGACATACAAGTGACCCAAGGTAAATTATTCTCTATGCAAAACAGGACAGGTACATACAGATAACGTAACAATTGAAAATAGTAGATTGGACACAAAAATACTCTGACACATACACAATATATAAGGACAAAAATGCATAGGTAATAAATGTACAATTACATAATGAAAAATAGGGCTGAGTGCCCTAATAAAGGGTCAGGTGTGAAGGCACCGTAGAAAACGGGAAGTTCTTCATAGAAAACCCTTTGAGCAGGGACTTTACAATACTCCTCCCCCCAAGATGTAGGTAACGTCTGATCAAAGCAGGTATCTGCTGGGGTGGCGGAGAGGGCTGCGGCTCTTCGATGTCAGCTAGGGGGTGCGTTTGACTTCGGTGCATTGCGCATGGGAGTGGTTGGTTGTTTCCCTGGCTAGGCCAGGGGCCTTATGGGGGAGCCCGCGCGACTTTCTTGTAGGCGGGGTGGGTTAAGGGGGCAATGTCTCCTGCGGGGGGCATTGGGGGAGTGCCACTGATGTCCTCCTCGGGAGTGCAGGCTTGAGGTGGTCTACCGACACCCAGTCGTCCTTCCCGTGGATGGCCACCCAGAATGCCTTTTTGTTTTTCTCCAGCACGAGGAAAGGTCCCCCTGTAGGGCCTGGTTAAGGGTGGGCGGACAGCATGTTCCTGATGAAGACATGGGTGGTGAAGGGCAGACTGGGAGGCATGAAGTGGGACATCCTGTCGGCATACGTCTGCTGGCAGGGGGCGAACTTTCCAACTCTGTCTCGGAGCCTCTGCATTCCTATGTTGTCCCTGTTCTCTGCAGCAAGTTCCCCTGGGACTTCCAGAGTCTCCCTGTAGACTTTTTCTGGCTCTGGGGGTGGTCCTCAACCCGAGAAGGACCCAGGGCAGCTGGTACTTCCAATTGTCAGTGGTGCAACGAGCCTCGAGGGACGCCTTCAGAGACCTGTGGAACCTTTCCACCAATCTGTTGGCTGCAGGGTTGTAGGCGGTGGTGCTGTGGTGAGTGGTCCCCAGCAGACATGCCAGGGCAGTCCACAGCTCGGACAGGAAAGCTGGACCCCTGTCCGTGGATATATGGTCCAGGACACCAAACTGGCTGATCCAGCTGGAGAGGAGGGCCTCGGCACACGCACTGGCGGTGGCTTCTTCCATGGATGTCACTTTGGGCCACCTGGTGGAGCGGTCGACGACTGTCAGAAGGTACCTGGCTCCTCCTGATGGGGGAAGAGGACCCACTATGTTGACATGGATGTGCCTGAAACATCTTCCCAGCTGGGGAAAGTCACCCACCCCGATTCAGTGTGACGCCCTACTCTGCTGGTCTGGCACTGAATGCAATGCCTCACCCAGGCCGTCGCGTCCTTCCGTATGCCATGCCAGACGAACTTCTCTGCCAGCAGCTTGGCCGTCGTCCGGCCTGAGGGGTGGGACAGTCCGTGGAGGATGTCAAAGACCAGACGACAACGGGAGGCAGGGACCAGTGGGTGTGGGTGGCCAGTGCTTATGTCGCTCAGTAGTGTTGGCCCCACAGGGCAAGGGCACGTCCTTCCACTTCAGCGACATGATGGCAGTGCCGTAAGCCAGAATCTCTGGGTCGGTGGCCTGTTCCCGGGCGAGGTCCTTGTAGTCAATCCCGAGCTGCACTGCGTTGATTTCGATCCTTGAGAGGGCGTCCACTATAGGGTTCTTCCTGCCGGGGAGGTACTTGATGGTGCAGGTGAACTCCGCGATGGCCACGAGGTGCCGCTGCTGCCTGGAGGACCATGCATCCCCCAGCTTTGTGAAGGCATGGACCAGTGGCTGGTGGTCCGTCCAAATTGTGAAGGGTGTACCCTCCAGGAGGAATTTGAAGTGGCATACCGCCTGGTACACCATGAAGAGTTCCCTGTCGAAGGTGCTGTAGTGGGACTCGGTGGGGCTGAGCTTCCTGCTGAAGAAGGCGATGGGCTGAGGGGCTCCATTGACGACCTGCTCCAGGACGGCCCCACAGGCGATGTTGCTGGCATCCGTTGTTAGCTGGAGGGGGTGCATTGGGGTCCTGGTGGGCTAAGGCTGTTGCCTTGGCGAGGGCGACCTTCTTCAGGGAGAAGGCCCGCTGTTGGTTGGGGCCCCACACTAAGATCTTCAGACAGCCCTTCGGGATCTCCATCAGGGGGGCCGTGGTGTGCACGACCCCGGGAATGAACCTCCTGTAGTAGTTGACCATCCCGAGGAATTCTTGTACACCCTTGACGGAGGTAGGGGTGGGGAACCTACGACGGCCTCAACTTTCAATGCAAGTGGGCGGACGCCTCCCGGGGATATCTCGTGGCCCAGGAAGTCAACTCTATCGACACTGAAGGTGCACTTGTCGAACCTGACGATGATGCTGTTCTCCTGCAGGCACTGCGGGACCTTCCAGATGTGCCGCAGGTGTTCTTTGTGGGACCTGGAAAAAGTTAGGATGTCATCGCACAGTTCAGGCAGATGCTGTCCATCAGTTCAGGTCCCCCAGGATGCTGTCCATCAGCCTCTGGAAAGTCGCCCCTGCGTTCCTCACTTGGAGTGTGAGTTAACACTCGCATCAATACATGCTTGGGAGCGTGCCGTGTGGGTCCGCTAATGACGCCGGTGATTTGCCGACAAGGATTGGTAATGCCTGAAAGCTTTGTTAGAGCGCCATAGTTAGTCCGTTAGGGGCGTGGGGTGGTTCATGGGGCCAAGACCAAGTCACTGTTTGGGTTCGTTAATGGCTCCGGGAACAACTCTGGGGGTCACCACTGTGAGAGGGTGCGAAAGAAAGAGCAGGTAGACAAGTAGGCTACTGCTAAGTTATTGAGGAAGCGGCCCGCTTATAAAGTGGTGTGCAGACATCAGTACAAAGGCATACAAGTGACCCGAGGTCAATTATTCTCTATGCAAAACAGGACAGGTACAGTCACTCAAAAATGTTTTGCAACATGTTCCAGAAGTTTTCATTCGCCTAACACTAATTTGTTCTTTTGACATTTACAAGGTAATGTAATTTTCTTATTCGACTTTGGTTATTAATCATGTGGTTAACAATATAAAAAAGAATGGTGAGTGAAAAATTCATATTACGAAAAATGACAAAACATTTTGAAAAATTTCACTTCAGATGATTGGGCAAAAGAGTCAAAGAAGAAACTATATTTCGAATCCAGATAAAAGCTTATTAACTAATAAAATAATATTGAATAATCATCAATGAAATCATATATAAATAAAGAAATAAAGAATTTAACCATTATTGTTGTCAAAAAAAAAAATCTCATAACGTCGCATGTTATCGTGTGACTCCACATTCGGGCAGCAAAGTTAAGCTAAACTGTCTCATCACTTGCACCGATAAGATGGGCAACAGACTCAGCCGCACCACAATCATTAGCTTGCATAAGACTAATGTCTCTATTGTAGATATTGCTCGGCAGCTTAGCGTAAATAAAACAATCATGTTTAGAGGGATACAACAACAGGGAGAACGAGGAAATATGATAAAATCATTGTAAAAAGTGGAGGAAAGACCCCATTGTTGCACTACTGTTAAGGATCATCATCGGATGATCACTGAAGAAGCTCCTCCTAACAACCGGTGTTGCTATAAAGAAAGAACATTACACTTTCCCTTCAAGTTGCTGCTCAAACCATCCGTAACAGGCTACATGACACCAAGATATTATTTCATCATACTCCTGCCAAGAAACACTTCATATCAGCAAAACACAAAGAATAGAGGCTAGGGTTTGCATTATAATATAATCCAGTGGCCGATGATTTCTGTAAGAGTCATCTTTTGCGATGAGGAGGAGACATTCTCCACTGATGGGCATGGTAGTCTTCTTCACTGCTGGCATGTAGCATTAACTAAATTAATGTTGAACTTCTTGCTAATTTTAATTCTTTAGAAACTTAGATAATAAGAAATACAAAAATAGGCGTTATATATTCAGTTAACTTCATAAGAGGCATCAAAATGATAGGCCTAAACAACAATGAAAGAAATGAGAAATTACATGATAACAGCATTATATATATATATATATATATATATATATATATATATATATATATATATATATATATATGTGTGTGTGTGTGTGTGTGTGTGTGTGTGTGTGTGTGTGTGCGGTTATATTCTAGGTATTACAAAAATAGATGTGAAATCTGTTGGTCTAGTTCAGTATATTTTATATTAAGTTTCACTAGTTCACAATATACATAGGATTAGTCATTCAAAAATTTAATTAATAATAATGTGAAGGAAATCTTTATAAAAGTCGTGTTTGTTGATGTTAATAAGACTAATAGTTCAACGTATAACAGTCGTAGGCCTATGTCTACAAAGTTCACACATATGAAGGAAATAAAACAACGATAGTGATGGCAGTTGGAGGTAAAAAAATTAAAACACAAGAACAGCGATGACCTCTGAAGTATTATAGTAACATCCTTTAATTAAGTAAAGTATGACAACAGTAAGCAGTCAGAAAAAGCCCTGTTTAAGGGAAACTGCAAGTAATTTCTCGGACCCACCACTAGTGTTCAGTTGTTTCGTGCTCTTACAACTGAGTTGCCAAATACCACTAGATGTCGCTATTATAAGCTGTTGTCCGAAAAGTTTTGAAGTATGTTGCAAAACATTTTTGGTTGATTGTACAATCACTCAAAAATGTTTTGCAACATACTTCAAAACTTTTCGGACAACAGTTTATAATAGCGACATCTGGCGGTATTTGGCAACTCAGTTGTAAGCGCAATAAACAACTGAACACTAGTGGTGGGTCCGAGAAACTACCTGCAGTTCCCTTAAACAGGGCTTTTTCTGATACTGCTTGCTGTTGTCATACTTTACTTAATTAAAGGATGTTACTATAATACTTCAAAGGTCATCGCTGTTCTTATATTTTAATATTTTCATCTCCAACTGCCATCACTATCGTTGTTTTATCTCCTTCATATGTGTGAACTTTGTAGACATAGGCCTATGACTGTTATAAGTTGAATTATTAATCTTATTAACATCTACAAATACGACTTTTGTAAAGAGTTGCTTGCACATTATTGTTAATCAAATTTTTGAATGACTAATCCTAGTATATTGTGAACTAGTGAAACTTAATATAAAATATACTGAACTAGACCAACAGATTTCACATCTATTTTTTTGAATATAACTACATAGAACACACACACACACACACTATAACTGCACACACACACACACACACACACACACACACACATATATATATATATATATATATATATATATATATATATATATATATATATATAATGTTATCATGTGTAATTTCTCATTTTTTTCATTGTTGCTTAGGCCTATCATTTTGATGCCTCTTATGAAGTTAACTGAATATATAACACCTATTTTTGTATTTCTTATTATCTAAGTTTCTAAAGAATTAAAATTAGCAAGAAGTTCAACATTAATTTAGTTAATGCTAAATGCCAGCAGTGAAGAAGACTACCATGCCCATCAGTGGAGAATGTCTCCTCATCAAAAAAGATGACTCTTACAGAAATCATTGGCCACTGGATTATATTATAATGCAAACCCTAGCCTCTATTCTTTGTGTTTTGCTGATATGAAGTGTTTCTTGGCAGGAGTATGATGAAATAATATCTTGGTGTCATGTAGCCTGTTACGGATGGTTTGAGCAGCAATTTGAAGGGATAGAGTAATGTTAGGCGGAGCTCCTTCAGTGATCATCTGATGATGATACTCAATAGTAGTGCACCAATGGGGTAGTCCTCCACTTTTTACAATGAATTTATCATATTTCCTCATTCTCTCTGTTGTTGTATCCCTCTATACATGGTTGTTATTTACGCTAAGCTGCCGAGCAATATCTACAATAGAGACATTAGTCTTATGCAAGCTAATGATTGTGGTGCGGCTGAGTCTGTTGCCCATCTTATCGGTGCAAGTGACGAGACAGTTTGGTTTAACTTTCCTGCCCGAATGTGGAGTCACACGATAACATACGACGTTATGAGATTTTTTCTTTTTTGTTTTTGACAATAATAATGGCTGGATTCTTTCTTTCTTCATTTATATATAATTTCAATCATTGATGATTATTCAATATTATTTTATTAGTCAATAAGCTTTTATCTGGATTCTAAATATAGTTTCTGCTTTGACTCTTTTGCCCAATCATCTGAAGTGAAATTTTTCAAAATGTTTCATCATTTTTCTTAATAAGAATTTTTCACTCGCCATTCTTTTTTATATTGTTAACCGTATGATTAATAACCAAAGTCAAATAAGAAAATTACATTTCCTTGTAAATATCAAAAGAACAAATTACTGTTAGGTGAACGAAAACTTCTGGAACATGTTGCAAAACATTTTTGAGTAACTGTACATACAGATAACGTAACAATTGAAAATAGTAGATTAGACACAAAAGTGCTCTGACACATACACAATATATAACGGCAAAAATGCATAGGTAATAAATGTACAATTATATAATGAAAAATAGGGCTGAGTGCCCTGACCTAGGGTCAGGTGTGAAGGCACCGTAGAAAACGGGAGGTTTTTCATAGAAAACCTGTCGAGAGGGGACTTTACAGGGTCATTTGTGGGCTGAGAACTGGGGATGGAAGATTGTCAATGGGAAGTTGCTGCCCATTCAAACTGATATGAAGCCAGCACCTTATTATGTTCTGGAAGTAATCAGCTGTGGATGCAAGACAGGATGCACAGGAAGGAAATGTGGCTGCAGAAAGTGTGGGCTGTAATGCTCCCCAGCATGTGTTGAGTGTAAAGGACTTCATTACACCTATGTGACTCTTCCTGATCTAGAAAGTGACATTGGTGATGTATAAAATGACTTAAAATCCAAGCCAGCACATCACCCAAATGCAAAATGCAGACAATTAAAGGTCCAGTGTCCGATCTTTGTAGGGCTTTTAATTGAAATTTACATTGGCCTATTTGCTATAAACATGTATTTCTAATGCAAATTTATTGATTTATTTCCATTTTCTATCCCAAAATGCATCAGAAAAGGATAATCAATGCATAAGTCTGGATAAACAAAAAGTGTATCAGAATAACATCCCAATGTACTTGTATAATGTGATATCACACATTTTCACAAAATATACATTTTGGTGGCCATTTTGAATTTAAGGGACATATTTGCTCTCAATGGTATAGTGTGAACGTGCTCGGGCTTTTAGCATATGCAGTAATACTGAACAATATATTTGACATATGTTTCAACACATTTTTTAGTTGTTAAATGGCATTTTTTTTATTTTCCCATTTTGGCAGCCATCTTGGAAAATAGCCATGTTTCACAGCTTCGATTTCCCGTAATTTTTAGTATGTTATTTTACATTATATTTTGAGTCATAAAAACTTTGAATGGTTTCTTTTGCAATTAGTGGTGGGTGTTTCAGTAGATCTACTAGTCTAATAGGATGGTGCCAGAAGATTACAGTTTTTTGGTTTATGGGAGTGTTTCTGGATGAGGCTGCTGTAATAGTCCCATGCACTTTCTGGACACCAGCAGACGTCATTGCCCATTTACAGAAGAGCGGACAGGCCGAGAGTAAGCCAGGATTGATTCACTGACCCAACAAGCGTGTTGATTTACTAATGAATTTTTGTCGTTTTCTCCTCGATAATTTGATGACATTCTCTGCTGTAGAAGCATCCTTTGAAAATGAGCGCATTATCTGACCCTTCTCCGTATATTGATCGCACATCCAACAAAATTAAACAATGGATTCATTCATCTTAATATACTGAGGTTTTGAATTTCTTAAGACTTGATTTTATGTAATAACAACGGTTAGGTCGCATGTGCAAAATTAATTGCATTTAGACCATAATTAACCTTCTTCGTAGACAGTTTATTCATTTTAGTGAAACCATGTAAAATCACTTTATAGTGAATCGCATGATTGATTGTAGAATGACATGTGATTTTGAATCATTTAATTGTTTATAGAAACATTTATAATTATGTTGGAAAAGAAAGAGCTAATATGGCTTGCTTTGTGAAAAACAGGAGGATGATTAGTTTTAATTATTGTCCCCATTAGGTTTCGTCTTCCTTCGATATTCCCATTAATATTCTACGAACCATCTTGATTTAATAGGTAGTTCTGTTTGTATCAAAAGAATCGATTCCTTTAAGAAAAAACAAGATTTTCCAGTCGGTTCAAGTTAAATTTTCTGACTTCTCTTTTAGAGAATAAGGAAAAAAATGTTTTATATGAGCAAACTATGCCAAAGATAAGTACTCAAACAAGAAATTTTAAAGTATTAATGGAAATGTATGAGCATCAAATGATTTAATTCTCGAGTTTGTGGTACCATCAAAAAGTTACATGTTCTTTGCAAAAATTCTTGAAGAGGCTGAGAGATGAAAGAAACTTGTGTAGAAAACACCTCCAATTCGTCTCCGAACACTCCAGCGAGTTCGATGTGAAGGGAGGAGCGATTTCGGAAGCACAGACTGGGCAGCGCCAATGGAAGCAACTTTTATGCTGCCCCGTCCTCGTTCTGTGTTGTGATTGGCTCTCCTCCGGCAGCAGACGTCCTCGAGCCAGAGTCGAGACAAGTGAAGTGGGTTGTCTGCTCTCATGACGTCACGACCAGAGACAGAGAGTTGTGTTTGTGTTTTCCATTTTTAGAACTGACTGACTGACGCATCTCGCTCCGATATTAAGTTCTTTTCCACTGTGAAATGCCCTCCCCGTCTCTGATTAACCCGTGAAACGCGAGTTCCGTTGCTCTTGGTGTTAGAGGTGAGTACAAAAATGCAATAAAGAAGGTGGAGATCGTGTAAAATAAGAGAAGGTTTTCAGATGCAGCAGGTTGTGGGCCAACGCCTGAGTGATCAGGCTTCGTCATTTCCTCAGCTGCGGCTTTCGGGAATTTGACTCATCGCTCTCTCTCTCCTCTCCCTCTCCTCTCTCTCTGCTGCAGCAGCAGCAGCAAAGGACGTCTTCGTTGTTCGTGAGGATTTGTAAAGATCGCAGCGGGAGTTGTAGAGCGAGTGCGCCACTTTGCTAAGATATGAGCGAACGAGGTAGTAGCCTAATAGGGTGAATGCGAAATACGCCTGGTTAGGCTAGACTGGCCTAGCAGTGACTTTTGAAGCCTCACCTCCCTTCCGCCACCCACCTTCTAACGTAGGCCGCCAAACTTGCAAATTCGACATTGGACGGTAAGCGTGTTGCTACACTATTTTCCTACTGCATTTTATATATATATATATATATATATATATATATATATATATATATATATATATATATATATATATATATATATATTATATATAATATCCTTTATATATATATATATATATATATAAATAATATATTTATATATATATTATATTATATATATATTATATTATATATATGATAATAAGTTATATTGTATATATATATATATATTATCAACTAAAAATATTATATATATTATATATTATATATATATATAAAATATATATATTTACAAACATCCTTTAAGAGCAATTCTTATTGAAATAATATATTTTTATATGTTACTGAAATTGTTTAGTTGATAATAAGTTGTTGTTCCTGCTCATATTATCAACTAAAACAGTCATATATATGAAAATATATATTTAGGTAGATATTGATATTAAAGGATGTTTATATATGATTATATATGAATATGATATGATAAAGATCATATATATATATATATATATATATATATATATATATATATATATATATATATATATATATATATATATATATATATATATATATATATATATATACACTATATATATAGGCTAATGATGAGCAGCAAACTGGTGGTAGCCCAGCCAGGCCCATGGTGTGTCAGAGGTGAGAAAGGGAAGAAAAATTGTGGAAATGTTGTACCTTCGGCTATATTGTTTCAGTAGATGCTTGAGGCTGGTGGCTTCAAGAGCTGGTAGAACCAGGCCTGAGTATGAGCTCTGCGTCTGGTATTTCCTTGAAAATGGACTTTTCCTATAGGCTAGTATTTTGGTTGTTTTTCAAGAACTTTCCAATGCTTTTTTGTTTGTCAACTGTAATTCACCTCAGAACCTGTTACGTTTTTGTACGCCGGCCATCCTCGAATGCTATCTCGCATGTGCAGTGCTGTAGGGGAACTTTTAGTAAAAAGTGGTTTCCTTTACCAGGGGGTTTTGGGGGTTGGAGCCCCCAGCTTAGTAACACAGCCCACTAGGTTTGGTTGGGTTAGGGTAAGTTACGTTAGACCTAGTATGGTTCCTTTGGGGTAGTTTACAGTTTCGTTTGCTGGGCCACCTAACCCATTCTGCCTGTGCCGAGACCCCTCCGCCAAGGTCAGTAGTTCCATCCAAAACAGCTGACCAACGACCCAATATGCCCCGAGTCCTACTGATGCCCCGAGACCTACCTACCCAATTTGCCCCGTGTCCTACCTCAGTCTGGTCTGAGTTGCCAGCATGGCTACGTCCGATTCCTATCCCTCCCACGCTCAATTTGCTGCCACAAATCCTGTGAACCTCATGGATTTAGGTGTTCTTTGCAATGACGAGCGGTCATTGCTTGTCTATCTGATGAAAAGTGGCCTACTTGGCGACTTCAGCGTTATTTGTGCAAAGTGTAATGAAGGCACCGTCGTCCTCATCAAGCGTGGCCAAAGTTTTATATGGCGGTCAAACTAAACTGTAAGCGCCCCGAATCGAGTTACCAAAAGCGGTCATTCCAGATTTCTTCGATGAATCCGACTTCGAATGAGGCAAGTTAGGTTTCAAACAGTTTACGATACAATAATTGTATGGCCCTTCTGGGAGCGTCCGGCCCCCCCAGCCAGGTAAGGGCATGCCGTCCTAGGTCTGGTTAGGTAGGTCAGGTTTGGTTAGGTAAGGACCTGGGTTTTTGGGGGGTCCAGGGGGGCAAAACCCCCTCGGCCAGGTAAGGGCACGCCGCCCTGTGTTCGGTTAGGTCGGTTTCATCAGGTTAGGTCGCTCAGTTTTTTTAATTAAGGTCAGTATTAGGCTCCGTCCAGACGCCATCTTGTTTGTATTCGTCTGCCGATTTTCTAGTCGGTACCCACTGCCACCTGGTGGTGGGTCCCGGCTAGAAAATTTGCAGACGAAAACCCTTAGCAAACTAAACTGTAAGCGCCCTGTTCCTTTGATACTAGATTTCCTTCACCAGTCCCTTCTTGAAGATTTGGCTTCCTGATAACTTTCATGTCCGCGGAACTGTTCTGTACAGTCTGTGTGGAGCCGTTACTTAGAAATACCAAATATCTTAGCTTGGGTCTTTGAATTTATAGTAGGTTCAGTGCACACTGAAACTGAGGTTTTCATAAGTGTATGGCAACCCCCAGCACCCTCTGAGCCAGGTCAGGGCATTTTGTCCTAGGTCAGGGTGGGTGAAAGTAGGCCTGTTTAAGTTGTATTCCTTCATAAATGCTTCATGCTGTTAAGCAGTAGCCTAGGCCAAGCCACATGTTCAAATGTGCTGGGCTGCACCCTGGAGTTCTGGTCAGTAGGGTTACATCTGGTTAGGTCACATTCTTTCTGAAATGCCTGCTATAGTTTAGGGTAGCACAGGCCACACCACTTGTCCAACAAACTTGCACCCACCAGTCAAAGACCAGCAGGTTGAAGATTGTGTTTTTTACATTCCTATATTTTGACCACATGGTGTACAGTACATTCTTCCCCAGGAGTGGAAAGTCTCATCAGAGAAAAGCCAAAAATGTAGGTTTTTCTTATTGTTTAAGATATTAGAAACCGTTTACATCTTACAGTTTGGGGGAGAACTTTGGAAAAGTGGAGTTTTTGGGTGGATGTGTATGTTTGTTTCCATACATTGTTGTATTTTAAACTTACAGTCTACGTTCATTTGCAGACTTCAAGAATGCAGGAGGGGGTTAAATGACCACAGATTCACCAGTTATTCAAATGTTAGAATAGGCTGTGCCCTGGTCATAATTTTTCCATTCCCCACAACCCAAAACCCTGCTTCTCCAGTATAGTCTCCCAAGTCATTGGATATAAAGGGGTTCAGTTGTCCTTAACAGTATAAAAAAACCTACGCTTTTGGCTTTTTTTGTTTGGAATTTCCACTTGTAGCCCCCTCGATGTGGGACCATCTTGACATGGTGAGATGTCTCTTGAACCCCAGGAATCTGTTCCCGGATTTGAGTCTAAGAGTCCCATATATCATTGTATATTTCTTTGGATTAAATTTTGTGGAATTTTCCACTTTTGCTAAAATTTATTGGACCTGTTGAATAGGAAAAGATATCATAGCTGGGATTGGGTTTATATCCGAAGCTAAATGGCGGGAACTGTGGTTGGACCATCAACTGCCTGATAATGTTTGGACTTGAGAGTTATCAGATTGATAGCTCAGAGGCAGAACTATTCTTTAGGGCTGGACCACAGATTCCAAGGGGGGATCTGGTTCTGGGGATAGGACTCTCGGCATTCTGTCCGGTTTGCCCATAACATGATTAGGGTGGGGATGATTGTATTCATGCAATATTCTCAGTCCTGGCAAGTGGGTTTGGCTTACACTTGGGCCACTCTAATCATGTTGTGCCATCTCCTGTCGGGTAGGGTAGGGATATGGACATAAGGGAATCGGTTCTCACTTGTGCCATTGGTGGATTAATAAACTCCATGAAAGGCTGATGATATCTTTTTTAAGGTTTTCTGTTTTATTTATTTTTAAAATTTTTTTTATATGTAAATCTTTATGAATAGTAGTTGTATGGATTCAAGTACCCCTCAGCCCTTTGATTGTACGGACTTGGCACAGTTAATGACTGCTGAAACCTCCTCTGACATCCCTTGTGTAGAAAAATCTAAAAAGAATCTTAGTGTCATTACACTGGAACCCTATGCTCCAGTACAGAGCAAACAAAAAAAAGTAAATATGGTCTTGACCCAACCTTGACACACTTTGACTCCCACTTTGGGAGTGGAAGTTGGTCAAGGTTTCTAACCTTAGAAACTGACCAAAAAAAAATATCAGGGCTCCAGTTAGAAAATTATTTATTGAGCAGACACTCTACAATTGAAATGTTTAGACAGATAAAAGAAAAGACATGGCTTATAGATGCCACAAAAAAAGTCAGTCTGAAAATGATTTATCAGTAAAAAATATAGATAACATAAATATGAAAATAAAAAAAAAACATGATACTGTACTATGAACAGTATTCATTGTACCATTATATAGACTTCCTGAGAATAATAATGAGCCAGTTGAAAAGAATATTTGTTCCCACGATATACAAACTGTTGGTCCTTTACATTAGGAATTACTTTCAGCCTAGGCTGGAAACGGGCGTTAAACTCTTGAGCAAGGTGGTTAGGCAGGAACTACTGCCAGGTAAGCGGGAATACCCGCCTGCCCGGATGTAAACATTCCAGTTTGCTTTTGGCCATCATGCGTTGCAGACGTGGTTTAGGATCTCTTTGCCTGACTGCTCTTTATTATCCGGTGGGATCTTAATGTATTTTTGTGTACAGGCAGTCCCGGTTTATGGTTACGACGCCCGAGGGATCCAAATATATTCATCAGAAATTATTTTTTACGACGGGATGTTGTTATATATACGCCGATCCGACAGAAGAAATTTGGCCCCAAAACGGCAGAATAATCATAATTTAGGTTTTTTTTAAAATTAATAATGCAGTTTACGTGTTTTCAATGCACCCTGAGCATTAAAAGTAAGGTTTTCTTATGATTTTTGATGATGATAACCCTGCAAGAATATATATTACGTGTAATATTTATTAATACAAACCCACGAATTGTGATAACCCTGCATAAGCTGTCGTCCCCCTGCGCTGTGTCTTGGCTTTGACGGCTAGGGGCATATTTAGAGAGGCGTGACCGAGTGGTAATGCTTCTCTTCCAGTAGCCCTTTATTTAGATACTGAAGGCATTCCCCTGTACATTCGGAGATATTAGTTGGGATGTAATATCTTCGCTCCCCTACATTGGTTGGGACATAAGAGTTTGCTTCCTTTCTTGGGTTACCGCCCTCTTTGGACAAGGGCATGACTCTTCCTTCCTACTTGTGCTGAGTGTTGTTTTCGCTGCCTGTGCTATAGAGAGTTGTGGCGGGGGGCAGGTTGCGGGCGTCGTCTGTAAGTTCCGCTTCCATGGCGCCCTTGGTGGACTACCCTCCTTCTCTCTCCATGCAAGTTCTTCCTTTTCTCTCCTTCGGTAGAGATCTCTCTCCTTCGCCCTCTGCGACAAGTTGGGGGTGGCGCAGTCGGTTGGGCGACTGCTTCTAAGGGGCCTCCTCTCGCTGCTTAGGGCAGTTCCCCTCGTAGTGAGAGAAGTCTCCCTCTACTAATCTTCTTTGCTTTTTCTTTCAGGTTGACAGTGAGCATCGCAAGCACAGCAGTAATTGGCTGGATATCTCAGTATTGCTTTGGGATCGACCACAGTACCTGGTTGGAATGGCATAGTTCCACATCTGGATTGTTCCAACTCTGTTCCTGCTGATGTGGATTGATCGCTGTCATTGCTGGCCTTCATGTATGCCGTGGCACTGACTGCTGGCGTATCTTTGGTCCATCTGCTCCTGCTGTTTCCTGTGTTATGCTTCTGTTAACTCGATGACTGTCTCTCGGTGGCTCTTCCTGGTCTCCTGCCGCAGCTGACCTGACCGTTCCTGTCAATGCTGTGACATTCCTGGCCGTTGCTGTAGCTCCTGCCTTCCAAACCGCTTCCTTAGCTCCTGCATCGGCTGTCCTGATCGTGCCTGCTGCCTCTCGTGGTGGTGGTGTCCTGGGCCGCTTCCGTTGCGTTCCTGCCTAGCTGCCCTGGAGGTTACGATGTCTGCCATCCTGTAGATGATGTGGGAGTGAAGGTGAAGGAAGTCGCCCTGTGGAAGTAGCCGACGTCTTATTCAACTTATCTTCGATTTCATCTTATGCTGCCTCTTCCCTTCCTCTCCCTAGGTTCGAGGGAGGTCCCGGTAACCGGACAGACCTCCGTCGGCTGAAGGAGAGGAAGGCTGCTTCTTTCCCCTTGATGCCCGTGGACGTCTAGGGACTGCCTCCTTCCGAGGAGGCAGTGGGTCTCTCATTGGCTCTTCTCAACCTTCGGGTTAGGAAACCGATTCACATACCCCTGGGTTTTGTGTTTCGGGAGCTGTGGGCATGCATACCTCGGTTTGCGATCCCTTTCCCAGTCCTAGAGGTTCCCCCTCTTAAGATGGGGGCTGTTTTGGGTGCTCTTTTGCAAGCCGCTCCGAGTGCTCTAGATTCAGTGGAATATCGAGTATCCCAATCTGGTCTGGAGAGTACTCTCCCCACCCCAGTTTGGGAGCAGTGCAAGAGAGAGGGTCGAGGCACCCAGGTGTCTCAGCCCTTCCTGCCAGCACCACAAGTGCTCCCCGAGTGCTTACCAGTGCTCGGTTGGGTTCCCAGTCTGGTGTCCCGATCCTGTCGGTTCAAACACCAGAAGAAGCAGGGAAGAGATTCCCTTCAGGAGTCCTATGGGACTTCTAAGAGAGTGACTCTCTTCTGGGGTCTTGTGTTTTGGGGTTGTGAGCGCAGCCTCTGGAGGCCATGCCCTCATTGCCAGTCTTAGAAGTATGCATCTAAGACTGGTTCTGTGCCTAGCTCTTTTCAATTTCTTAGGAAACTGAAAGCAGCCGCTCCCAATTTTTGGGAGTCTCATAGGTTGCTCGAACTCTATGAATCACGAGTGCTCTCCTGACAAGAGGCACAGGACGAGCTGCTTCAGTTGCTTGGCCGGGTTTCATCCTTGTGCCTTGAACCTTAGGATTCGAGCATGCAGGATAGCAGAGACAGAATTCCCCTTGAAACCTTCTTCTCGAGGGGCCTCGGCCTTGAAGGATCTTAGAGTTCGGGAAACTAGCGCTAGTCCACGGCAGACGAGTTCCGCCCTGTCCAGTTCCGATTGTGTTCGCACGATCGGTTCTGCTCGCTCGGCATGCCCGCCCCACCCAGGCCCTGGTCGCGTTTGCGAGACTGACTCCCAGTCCACCACATACCACCCAGTCTGGATCGCATTCGTGTGATCGGCTCAGTTCGGTGCCGCTCGGTTTTTCCGAATGAGGTTCTTGGCTCTGTTCAAGTAAACTTTCTGCTATTCCCAGGAAAGCACTTTGCCACGGCACAAGCACTCTTCTTCCCCTGTGTGGCAATAATCTCCTTCGGTTGATTATTGCTCATGGTCTGCCTGTCCTGCTGGTCAATTAGCCAGATTCATTCCTGGTGGGTATGTATTGGTAGGCAAACTTGGCCTCGGGTTTGAGTGATCAGAACGGAACGTGCTCTTCACTCTTTTCCTCACAAAGATTCACGAAGAGACTGCTCAACTGAGAGATCCCTACGGTTTTTCTGTTGTCTCCTTGCACAACAGAGTCAGTACAGTAGTTTTCTTGCTTCTTCTTACCAGACCCAGGGGCCGCTACGGTGAGGCATGCTGTCTTTTTGGGAAAAATTGATATCTGCGTTATTCCCTCCTTATTTGTCTGTTTCGCTAGGGGTTCACAAGCATTGCTCACCCTGAGTTACAGACAAATGCTGGAAGACTCCGCCTTTCACCCGACCTGATAGCTCTGCCTCCGAGGCATCAAGAAGAGTTCTGCTTGACCCAACCTTCTGTAGCAGGACTGTTCAGGACCGGGAGACATTCCAGCTTTCTTTGCAAGCATAGGCTTTCTCGCCTAGTGGCAACGGATATAGCAGGATATCTCTTGAAGTCCTCCACAACACAGTCCCAGGGACTGAATCCATCTTCGCTAATTGGTGTTGTTGATGGAACTTCTTCGCGGGTCAGAGTCGCTCTTCAAGTCTGGACTTCCTCGTCTTCTCTGCCTAGGGTTGCTTCTCTCCCTTTCATTTTTGAAGAATGTAGCTCCTTTTGACCTAGTCTTCTATCTGAAGTAGCCTTCTTTTCCTTAGTCGAGATTTAGCTACGGATGAGAAGCTTCTTCAGTCTTGCTGCCCCAGGGAACTGTTCCCCGGGTGGCATGTGACTCTCGTTTAGGGTTCCTGTCCTGTGCTCTGCACGCGACTGGGGATGGGGCACACACCGGGAGGAGTTACTGACTTTGGGAGTGTGGCACTGAGATGACAAGCACCTTCACATCAATATCCTGGAACTCAAGGCAGCCTTCCTGGCTCTCCAAGAGTTCCGGGATCGAGTGATGGAACTCTCTGTGGTACTTATGAGCGACAGTACCATGGTAGTGGCACACGTCAACAAGCAAGGGGTTCTAGTATCCCTCCCACTCCACCAGTTGATGGTGCAGGTGCACGAGTGGGCGCTGGCTCACTCGGTAGAGCTGTCAGCCAGGCACATTCCAGGCAAGAGGAATTTCGTGGCAGACAAGCTCAGCCGCCAGAAGCAGGTGATCAGAACAGAATGGTCCCTTCACCTGGAAGTCGCGGAAAGGTTGTTTGACTTGTGGGCCGTCCAGTCATCAATCTGTTGCTACCTGGCACAACAGGAAACTTCAGGTCTTCTGCTCAGTGGTGCTGGACCCATGGGCCGCTGCAGAGGACACGTTCTAGCACCCGTGGGACAACCTCGACGTCTACGCCTTTCCACCATTCTGTCTGATTTGCAGAGTGATCAACCAAGTGATGGTCACTCTGAATCAGAATGATTCTGGTGGCACCCAAATGGCCATGGGCCGTTTGGTATCCCGACCTGCTAGCTCTCCTTTCAGAGGTGCCGAGAGAGATCCCCCGCTCCTTGCCCAACCTGCTGTGTCAGCCCCATGTCAAGCAGCATCACCTGGCAGTGCAGTTCCTGTCTTCACGACTGGAGGTTATCCACCATCTCCTGCAAGTGAAAGGCTTTTCACGTCGCATAGCAATGGAGATGGCAGGACACCTCAGACGATCCTCCGCAGTGGTATACCAGGGAAAGTGGACAGGGTATCTCTCCGGTAGGAGCTACTGTTCAGCAGGTCGCGGACTTCCTCGTCTTTCTTCACCGAGAGAAGTTCTCTCCATTTCAGCTGTAAAAGGCTATCTGGCCGCACTCGGCCTAGCCTTGCGGCTGAAAGGTGTAGATATCTCCTTGACTTTCAAGATATCCCTACTAATGAGAAGCTTCGAGAGGTCTTGCCCACCGAGGGACCTCAGGCCCCCTGCGTGGGATGTGACTCGTTCTAAGGAGCCTGACTCGTGCACTGTACGAGCCTTTACTAGAGTTGTCAGACAGGGATCTTACCCTCAAGACCGACTTTTTGCTTGGCCTGGCATCGGCAAAGAGAGTTGGCGAACTTCACAGACTTTCCTTTGATGTTACAGTCGACCCCCGGTATTCGCGGGGGATGCGTACCACTACCCCACGCGAACAGCTAAAATCTGCGAATACTTAAGACCCCTCTATAAAATGATATGAAAATACAGTAATTTGTGAATATTTCTCTAAGAAAAGCACCACGAATAGGCAAATTTCCTGCGAGTAATGTGTATATATGTTCCACAGAGAAATCCGCGAATAGGTGAAGCTGCGAAACTAAATCTGGAACCGCGAATAGGCGGGGATCCACTGTAAACACTCGAGGGGATGGGGATAAGTTATGCTGAATTTCGTCCCGGATTTCATATCGAAGACTCAGAATCCTTTGGTCCCTGGCTCTTGGTTTGAATCTTTCACAATCCCTTCCCTAGAGGACTTTGTTGGTAACGACCCAGACGAGATGCTACTATGTCCTGTTAGAGTCCTGCAGCACTACCTGAAGAGGACTCACCACCTCCAACCTGAGTGTCGACGACTCTTCGTTAGTGCTAGCTCGACCAAGAAAGAAGTGTCCAAGAACACGATTTCTTTTTGGCTTTGTGAGACAATAAGGAGAGCACATTCTGCTGCTGGAGAAGATGACACTGGTATGCTTCATCTGAGAGCTAACGAAGTCCGCACCATTGGTTCCATCCCTTGCATTCTGTAAGAACCTGTCATTCCCACAGGTTTTGAAGGCAGGCGTGTGGTCCCAACAGACCACCTTCACTTCAATCAACCTTTGGGATATTGCCCACAAGTCCTTCTCTGGTCTCATTGATGCAGGCTGTAGATCCCTGCTACAATCAGCAAAGGTCTTCTTTTTGACACGAGATGGACCATCTCCTGAAAAGTCTTTTTAAAACTTTTGAAGTGTTAAGTTTCATGGACTGGTGTTTAGGCGCTCTTGCCCAGAAAGTTCAAGAGCCATTGCTTCTGCCTGATTACTCGTCGGAACTCCTGGGTTTTCTCTCCTGTGCTGACAAAGCAGTTGGTGAAAGTTCACAGGAGATTGCTTCACTTTACGCAATGGACGTGCTCAAGAAAAGGGAACTTTGGGTTTCCTTTACATCTAAAAGTGTCACTTCGTCCCAGAAGTTGGCGCTTTTATTTTCCCCGCTAGACAAACATCATCTTTTCCCACAGACAACCATTAGCGAGATTGTTTCTAGCCTTCATAAGAAGTCATCAACTAAATATTCAACCCACAAGTGAGACCTAAGTCATCCATGCCTCAGTTGGTGTGAGGCTGCTCCTCTTCTGGGAGAGATGGAGTTCAAGAGGGGCAGACCAGTGGGTAGTCAAAGTACTCGAGGGTTATTCTGTCCCTGTCAGGGAGAGGCCTCCCGTGATCACCACTCCTGCCACATTGACGGCCTACTCCGAAGGCTTGGAGAAGTATTCAACCCTCTCAGAGGAAGTTTCCTCTCTCATCAGTTGAAAGCCATAGAATTAGTCAGGAACTCCAAGTTGATGGGGTTTTACAACTTACTCTTTGTAGTGCCCAAGACGTCAGGGGGATGGAGCCTGGTGCTAGACATGAGTGCTTTGAATGCCTTCATAGAGAAGACAAAATTTAAAATGGAAACAACACAATCGGTTTTTGCTTCCATCTGTCAGGGGGATTGGATGATCTCCCTAGACATGCAAGACGCATATTTTCATATCCCTATTCATGAGGATTCAAGGAAATACCTCAGGTTTGTCTTCAGGAACGAAGTTATCAATTCAGAGCTCTTTGTTTCGGCCTCTCGACTGCCCCAGACATTTTTACAAGAGTTCTTGCTTCCCTAGCAGTTTGGCCACAACTAGCAGGGGTAAAGATCCTACTGTATTTAGATGACTGGCTACTTCACTAGCCCACGAAGGATCAATGCATGGAGGACTTACAGAAGTCGATGCGCATGACTCAAGATTTAGGACTTTTATTAAACCTCCAGAAATCTCAACTAATTCCCACTCAGAGAATTCTCTATTTGGGGATTCTGATAAAAACTCTCAGAGTTTTCAGGCTTTGCCGTCCCCGAAGAGAGTGGAGGAATTTTTAAGGAAGGTGGACTCTTTTCTCGCCCTTCATTCGTGCACAGCAACTCTGTGGATGAGTCTTTTAGGCACACTAGCCTCATTAGAGCAGTTTGTAAGACTGGGGAGTCTGCACATGAGGCCAGTACAGTTTTACCTAACAGCCTGCTGTGATCAGAAGGTACATCAAGATCTTCACTCCTTTCCTATCACAGCAGAAATAAAGGAGGACTTGCATTAGTAGAAGTCAGAAGAAAGATTGATGGAGGGGAAATCTCTTCTCCCAGTAAACCCCGACCTAGACTACATCTCCGTGTCGGATCTGGGATGGGGAGCTCTCCTTGGGAACCGAGAAATCTCAGGAATTTGGTCCCTGAAGGAGAAACGGTTTCACATCAACTTAAAAGAATTAAAAGCAATTCACCTGGGTCTCAGTTATTTTGCAACAGAAATCTGCAACAAGATGGTCACAGTGCATGCAGACAACACCACAGCCTTGGCCTACATAAGACATCAAGGGGGAATGCACTCATTCTCCATGTGTGAGATGGCAAGAGATTTGTTGTACTGGACAGACCAGAACCAAACCCATCTAGTCACAAGGTTATCCAAGGCAAATACAGTGTCCTGGCGGATGAACTAAGCCGCCTGAATCAAGTCCTTCCGATGGAATGGACGTTAGATAATTGGGTGTGCTCCAACCTTTGGAGATTGTGAGGACAACCGACCCTGGACTTATTTGAAATCACTGTCTACCTCTGTTCTGCTCCCCTCTTCCAGACCCTCTCGCGTGAGCAACAGATGCGATGATTCAAGATTGGTTGAATCTTGACCTTTACACTTTTCCACCCTTCAGAATGATAAGGGAAGTTCTCAAGAAATTCCACTCTCACAGCAATGCAAGAATGACTCTGGTGGCCCCCTTTTGGCCATAGAAGGAATGGTTCCCAGACCTTCTGGCTCTCCTTGTAGACTTTCCAAGGCTCCTCCCTGTTATTCCAAGTCTTCTCAGACAACTTCACTGAAGGATTTTTCATCAAGGCCTGTCCATCCTGTCCCTGACAGGCTTTCAACTGTCAGTAGACTTGTCCGAGTGAAAGGTTTTTTGTGATCGGCAGCAGGAGGCCGTTGCCAAATGTAGACATGCCTCTTCCAACAAGCTCTACCAGGCAAAGTGGAAGTTTTTTAGGACCTGACGCAGAAGAAATGGAGTTCCATCTTCTCAGAATCTATCCCTCTAATAGTGGATTATCTTCTTTTCTTGAGGACTTCTCTAGGAAAGTCTTCTTCCACCATAAAAGGCTACAGAGCAATGCTCAGCTCTGTTTTCCGTCACAGAGGCCTCGACATTTCTGCTAATCAAGATATTTCAGACCTAATTAAGTCTTTCAACACCATCACATCTAGAAAGGAGGAGAATTTCACTTGGAGTCTAGATGTGGTACCTTAAGTGGTTATCAAGTGACCGCTTCAAACCCATGCACTCTTTGTCTCTGAGGGACGCAACTAAATTCAAGTGATTGACAGAAAGATTGACTTTTTGAATGGAGACGCAGTCTGTTCCTTCATATTAAGCTTTTTGGCGAAGAACAAGAGATTGACTTTTTGAATGGAGAAGCAGTCTGTTCCTTCATATTAAGCTTTTTGACGAAGAACAAGAACCCTTCACACCCTTGGCCTCGTTCCTTCACAATTAAGAGCCTCTGATATTTTAGGCATGAAAGAAGAAGAAAGAGTGCTTTGCCCAGTGAGAACCTTCAGGTACTACCTGCACTGAACCGAGAAAATTAGAGGGCATTTTTCTAATTTATGGTGCTCAGTCAAATATCCCTCTAGACCTTATCTAAGAATGCTATTTCCTTCTTTTTGAGGAACCTCATTATCGAATCTCACTCCCAAGTGGAAGAAAGTGATTTGAAAATCATGAAAGTGAAAGCTCATGAGGTTAGGGCAGTTGCTACATCAGTAGCTTTCACTGCACTGAACTGAGAAAATTAGAGGGCAATTTTCTAATGTATGGTGCTCAGTCAAACATCTCTCTAGACCCTTATCTAAGAATGCTATTTCCTTCTTTTTGAGGAACCTTATTATCGAATCTCACTCCCAAATGGAAGAAAAATTTGAAAATCATGAAAGTGAAAGCTCATGAGGTTAGGGCAGTTGCTACATCAGTATCTTTATAGCACAATCTTTCCTTATCCTCTGTTCTTCAAGCAGCATATTGGAGAAGCAAGTCGGTGTTCGCAATGCACTATCTGCGGGACGTGGAAACTACTTATGAAAACTGCAGTACCCTAGGACCGATGTCTGTGGCTGGCTTAGTGACGGGTGAGGAAGTGTAGGAAGTACCCTTTCCTGTGTTTTTAACTCTTCGCCTTGTTCGTGGCGTCGAGTTCTAGGGGAGCCTGGAGGGTACAACAGTGGAGTGCCCACCACTTTTTTAGTGTTGGGTAGCGGTCATGTTAATTTTTATGGTGTAGGTGAGTCTATTACTAGTATTTTGTTGTTTTTTGGTACTCTGCACCCTGGGCAGGGCCAGTGATCTGAGCCTTGTTGACCTTCGGTACTCTCCTTCATCACAAAAGTTCCTGCTGTATGTTCTGTCGGCCTTTGGAGCACACCGTCGCTGCAGAATATCCCACTTTCATAGAGACGACTCTGACTATACCATCGCGTCTCTGCAGGTCCTGATGAGCGCCAACCAGAGGCAGTAATTATCTGTACACCTCTCTCACCAGATAAGGAAACAACAAACAATGTTTCAATGTTTAGACCATTAACTTTCATATGTAAATTGTTAATTTACTGTTCACAATTCCCCAACTCCTTTCAATGTGGAATCAGCTAAGTAATTACTGGTAAGTTACTTATATAAAAATGATATTTTTGTGATAAAGTTTTACAGTATATATACTTACCCATCAATTACGAATGGAGCCCTCCTTCCTCCCCGCGCGTGGACTTTTTTGCATAAACAAGTTGGTCTGTTGGCTTAGTTGTTCCTCTTCCTCCCCCGAAAGTGGGCGGGGTCTTGTCATCGACACAAAATCAAAAGAATTGCTACCGCGAATTTCAAAATTTAAGCTGCCTAAGTAGAAACTCTTAGTTAAGTAATTACTGGGTAAGTAGGCCTATATATAAAACAACTTTATCATAAAAATATAATTTTTCTGATTTAGTGCTTCATACTGATTCACACAAACCCCTACGACTTTTATTGGCAGAATGATGTATCAAATTGGTTTTAACATTGCTAAGTTAATGGGCTTAAACTGGTTTTCACCTCCCTTATGTGTTTTGCTCTGTGACACACGTTCTCTCTGGGCAAATTTTATTCTTTTGGGGAGAATTTTATTCCTTCGCTTTACAAATGAAGGTCTGTATGCTGAAAATTTCTTTAACATTTGTGATGTTTTAGTTTTTGAGATGATGTAGAGCTTGAGTGCCTTGGAGTAAGGATTCTCTCGCTAGCAATACTTGCAGTATTGCCTTGTATGTTGCCAATTGCTCAGAAATGGTGTAAGGGTCCCGGGACAGTGATGGTCTTGTGTAGAAGTTGAAGAAGAGAAATGATATTGTTGTTCTCGCCTTCATTTTTCTTAGTGCTCTCCCACGTCTTTGGACTCAGGAACCGTGTCACGGGTCTCTCCGAGACCTTGCAACACAGGAGCACCAGGTGCTCAGGTATCCTCTGATACGACATGTTGAAGAGGTAACCTGTGTCACCTATACTAGTTCCAGGAATTCTTTTTTCCCGGACTAGTATGCACCTCCGCCGGTGTTTCTTCAGACATTCTGGTAGAAGGAGCAACTGGCGATCGTCCTTTACGCGACTCGGAAGCTTGAATGCACGAACCTCTGGAGAATTGTGTCACTCCAGGTACTCGGGTTTCATCGAAACCTCAAGTTACCTTTACCAGAATCATGGAGTTACCTCCACAGACTGGTATATCCTTCTGCTCGAGTTTCCTCGGACACTCGAGTAGAGGGAGCAACGAATGATCGACTCTCGTGACTTGGGAGCTCCAGGTGTGTGAGCCTTGGGTGGGACTCTTCTCACCATGGGTACTCGGGTTTTCTCAAAACCCCGAGTTACCCTTACCAGTTTTGTGGAGTTAACTCCACGGACTGGTATAATCTTTCTCCTGCTCTGGTTTCTTCGGACACTCAGGTAGAAAAAGCAACTGATGATCGATCCATTCATGATTCGGGAGCTTTAGGTGCATGAGTTTCGTGCGGGAATCATGTCACTTCAGCTAATTGGGTATCTTAGAAACCTGAAGCTACCCTTTATCTGTACCATGGAATCACTCTGAGGGCTGGTATAGAGCCTACCTCTGCTCCAGATTCCTTGAGTTCTTGGGTAGTAGAAGCAACTGATAAACGAAAGATTCGTGATTCAGGAGCCTCAGGTGTGCTGTCTTCCAAGGAGACCTGCACCACCTCAGGCACTGGGGTTTCTTAGAAAGCCCAAGTTACCTTCACCAGTATTGTGGGTCAACCACACAGGTTGGTGTAGACTCCTCTATCACAGAAGAATCTCCACAACACCGATAAGGAGAGAGTAAGTGCACAAAATGCAAGCGCTGCTTTCCCCCAGTACTCTCCTGAGTACGTGACAGGATTCCAAAATGGTGCAGCCGATTTGCGAGTCCGTGCACTGGAGAAGCTATCAACGAGTTCCCATACAATCTTCTTCACGTGTAAGAGGCCAAGGCCTTGAAGAAGACTGGGGCACATCTTGAAGACGTCCCGAGTTCACGCCTAAGAGTGCACGGTTGCTCCCCTGGACAGCCCTCGCCCATGTTTGCATGAACAGCCCTCCTATTTGTTTCTGTACAGGAACAGTGTCAGACCGATACTGAAATTCGAGATTTCACCCTCTTTTCCTCCTTCTTCGTCTTGTGCTATCATCTCCTTCCAAAGCTACCAAGCAGAGGAAGAAGAAGGGTGCCACTCCCAACCGTAGAAGTCCCATAGGGCTTCTGACGGCCAGCCTTCTTCCATGGAGAAGGCTACGGGATCTCTGGCTAGGGTTACTACCAGTACTGCAATTTGATTGTCTATCTGGCATGGGAGCAATGGCTGCCCAGGGCTCCACGGACCCCTGGTGCAACGGTGCCAGTCCTGGGAATCCTTCCTGATCTGGTAAGGGTTCCCAGCCTATGGACCTGGACCCTACCAAGCAGAGAGAGTAAGTTCAGAGCGTGCAGCTATTACTCAACCCCTGCCCACTCCTTTATGGGAACGGTGCAATGGTCCCGGATTGGTGACGTTGGCCTACTGGTCCGCTCTCCTAGGAAAGGCTAGATGGGATTCCCCATCCAGTCTTCTTCTTCTGAAGAGATCTCCGCTTCTAGGAAGACTAGCGTGTCTTTGAAATGGCCCCTATCCACGTTCGTGTGAATGGGAGCGCCCTCCCAGACCTGAATGGCCACCGTCAACATGGTTTGATGACCTCCTCTGGCCTTATCTGCCTGTCGGGGCTTTGGCATCCGTCAGGTACAGCAAGGGTGCTAGGTATCTCTTACTGGTCCCCTCTATCTCCTTGGAGTATCCGGGAACTGGGGACAGGACAGAACCGGTGTTCAGAAATGGGAACATTCATTATCCCATCTTTTCCAGACCATGGAAGCTTGTGCTCCAGATTCTGTCCTCGAACTGGTAGAGAGATTACCAGGGGACTCTGGCAGACGTTCAGAGATCATTTGTTGGATATGTCGGTTTACAACCTCAAGGAAGAAACTATGGCTTTTCCTGTGGGCCGTTTGTCATCCATCAGAACTTTGGGGACATGGAAAGGCAAAGTGAATGGATACCGACTGGGTGGGCATGACTCACACTCATAGTTGGTAGTTAACTACATACTTAACCACCTTGTTTAAAGTGAAACGGCCAGTCTCTGGCTATGCTGAAGCAATCTTCCTCATGTTAAGACCTCAGGTTGTGTAGTTAGGAAAAATACAAATTACCTTGAAAATTTGTCATATTTATTAACTAGTTTTATTTTCAAAATTACTGTACATACAGGTTGTCATCTTCCAGTTCCTGCAGACAGCACTTTTTAAACAATCCTACATAACCAGTAACTAAGCTTCCTAAATACTTAATCAATCTACAGCCCAAGTGATTTTAGTCTTCCCCTTTTATTTTGATTTTCTTGTATAGTAAGTGAATACAGTACTGTGAATCACTTTACAAGGTCTCAGCACTCAAGTGTGTTCAATTAAGAGAAAGTTATGCTAAACAACATTGCAAGTGCTCAAGTTAATCTTATTTTTTTAAAGCAATTTTGTCCATTTCCAGTAAAAATAAATGGCAGGAGCTACCATAATTGTTCATACACACCGCATATGTATGGTAGCTTTAAGTTCCATAAGTCACTCATTGACTGCACAATAAGTTTCACCACAATTATGGTACTGTACTGCAGTCTTCCATAAATAGCAGCCATCTGTCGTGGCTGCTTGAGTGCCAACAATTTCTATTATTCTCTTGTCAGGGCTAACCCTCTCACTACATCAGACCTGAGGTAGTACAAAGGCTTTCATATACAGTATTCACATATATCATAAAGTTTTAAAATATTAACAAATTAATATATTAATAAATACAGTACAAAATGACCAGTCCCTTGAACTTTTCAGTATTTGCATTAAGTTCAGATAACACCTCATCTGCATTATCTAATGCTTCCTGCATGGCATTTATTTTAACCAATTCATTATCATCTACTATGTCAGAATCTTCATCCCTCTTAATAGGAAACATACTAAAATGTCTGATGTACTTAATTTTCTATTTCACTCAGTTCTTACACACACTTTCCTCTGTATCTTTTCCTTGTCTCTTAATAAAACCAATTGCTTCCCTTCTAGCAAACTTTCCTCTTGCTTACTCATATCATCTGTTCTCTTTTGCCTGCATTCATTCACACTTTCAAGCACTGAGGGTTGAGGGTTCACCTCATCTATCCCTCTTTATACTCAATTTCCCTGAATCTGTTGTCCATTTGCTCCATTCATACTTTGGTCAAACTTGATTTGCCTGCTCATTCCTGCCATGTGACCTACTGTTCTGCGTATTGCATATGTAGTCGTAGGCCTGTCACACATTTCACAAATTACCAGTCCTATTTAATTTCCATACACACCTACAGTTTCTTGTGATTCACATTTTCTTGCCACATGTCCTAACCTAAATTTCAAGTATTATACTGTTTCACTAACTGTACATTCCCTCACATGGTGTCTTATCTAACCACATGCAAAACAGGCTCCTAATGCCCACCTACTTACGCCGATCTGATTTCCTCTTCTGCACCATTAAAGTTTAACCACTTTCACTCCTCTTTTCATACCACCAGTAAACATTCCTTTACCTATTCCCACTTACACTTTGTCATTAACTCACACTTCTCTTTTCCTTCATTGCCCTACTACTGCTTCTCCTCATACTTCTCTAGCATTCCTACAATTTATATTAATACCTAAATCATCTAAACCTCTCGATTCCTTATTATTTCCATTCATTCCATGCTCATTCAGCCCTCTTACTAAATCATTCAGTCCCTGAAGAAAGGCCTACCACTGTGGCCTGGTACCATCCATACTCCGTCCTGTCCTTCAATCCCTTTGTTCTCCCTTCATACACTCGCTTTTCATTCCTGTTGTTTCTATATCTTTAAAGTCAAAGTCATCCACTAACTCTGCCATATCATTCCATTTTAATCTTTCATTCTTCAGTTGCATCTTTTCGTTACACTTTGCATTTATAAACTGCTGCATGATCAGGAAACAGTGGCTAGAAACTTCTTCATTAACATCTTATTATCATTAATACCCTGATCTCCATGCTTTCTTTTGGTGACAGTTTAAAAGTCGATGGGTATACACTGACACACTTTCACTCTTTGCCATCTGTGTGTCTTCAATTTAATTCTTCCATGTATACCGTATTCCCCCTCCTCCTTGTTTCACCGGATCAAGCATTCTCTCTTGCACAATTTCATACCTCTGCTTTCCTACATATGAACATGTAAAAATCTAATAGCCAACTTACCAAAAATTCACCTAATCATTGTAACCACTGGCACTTACTGTACTTTCCCCATACTTCCCCTTAGAGTACTTCTCATACTCCTAAAGAAGTCACTTATGTCAGTCGCATTCACTCGATGTATATTTTCCTATTCTCGGTACTTACTCGAGTACTATAAACCTATGTTCTTATTTCATGTCTTCATTTCTCGAACTCCCTATCTCTATCCATTTCCTCTCTCACTTCCACTGTTCAGTGCATAAGATTAAACTTTATTGTTACGATATCTGTAGGTATACACAAAATGTTTCGTTATTGTGCTCATTATGCGCGTCCTTCCAATAAAAGTAAAACGAAAGAAGTAGCAACTCATCACAAATTTCCATATCCAGGAATGCATCTGGGTTGAACATATCAAACCAAGACGAAATTCCTAAACGCTTGGTAGAAATGGCAAAATCAATAAAGGATCTGGGAAGTAAAGATCTTAACCCATTTCAAAAAGGATTTGTAATTTCTTCACAGTCTTTGCTCAAATTGCCACAAACTGTGAAAGACAAATTCGATATACAGTATAATAATATACAAACTAAATGAAGATGGACTTGAGCATTTCTTTGTTTGCCTACGACAAATGGGAGCTTGCTATCGCCACCCATCGACAGTTGCAGTGAAGCAAAGAATTAGAGTGGTTTGGTTAAACTAACGTTTAAAAAAAAAAAAGAAGCTCTCTCATGGGATCAGAATACAACGAAGACGACAGTTGCCAAGATGACATAACAGCTGGCATATTCCATTCCTTGCTTGATAGGCAAACTTCTCCCATAGTAATGACGATGAGTCGTTACAACGTGAATTGAGTCTGAATTGAGTCTTTCGGCCATAATGTCTAGTTGATCAGAGAATTTCGGTGCAAAAGAAAAAGAAAATAGCTTCACTGAAAGTTTACAAGAGACTGACGATGAATCACTTGAGGAAGAAATAGAGAAAGTTGGTTTAGAATACTTCGGTGGACTTATTGCCCTTAAATTTCCAAATACCCATATCTTGGGTCATATGTGCCACTAGAAGATAATTCGGACAGGCATTATAAACAGAGGTGATAAACAAAATTAATGAAGCCTTCTAAAGAATTTTATGAATAACTGAAAACAATGGGAAAAATATTGAATACTATCATGGTGAAAAAGGACTGAACTTGAAAGAAGCTCAAAAACTTAGCTGTAGAAATGTAAAACTTGGCTCATTTACTCTTGGTGCTGCAGTCACATATTTCGTTCGTTGTCGAGCTTTCTTTAGAATAGCATTTTAAACAGGGAAATCATTTCTTCCAGAAAAATATTGAACGAAGTAAAGAGGCTGTAAAAGAATGTTTCAGGTTCTAGCCAATGTACAGTACATATTGAATGATGGTACTTCTCTTTTAAACAGTTGTTTACTCTTAATTCCATAATGAATTCCAAGTAATGTATCTGAATTTTCTTTTTTAAGCAGTATACTTTTGTTAAAAAGTGCATCTGCGTGTTCATAGGATACATCATAGACCTGATTGGTCTATGATTGGTCGTATACTACAGGGAACATTTTTCGTAAGACGTGTGCTTTTCTATACTAATTTTTTCAAGCATTACATATGTTTATATGAAAATATGTGGAAATCCTAAGGTATCAATATTAATAATTAAATCCATATTCTGTGAAAAAATATTAAATATTTAGCAAAAGATAATGAGGGTTCTATATGACTAGCTACAGGATGCTAGGTTGGTCTGACAACATAGAATTTATTCCTCGGAAGATTGAACCCCCACTATCCCCGTTCTCTCTCCCCCAATTTACCTGCGCGTGGGTAGGCTTGTTTTTTTGTTGTTGTTTTGAGCGCTGTATGGCCGAAAGTGCCACGGTGCTTAGCTTGACAGCTAAAATTTCAGAAAATCAGTCCAGTCAACCATTTTTTAACTGAATGCAGGGTTTAACTAACAAGGCAGCCAAGTCGATAATAACAACTTCTTAGGATGTGGTGACTCACCTGTATTTTGTATATTAACTTAAGGAAGAGTTGAATATTCTTGCAGTACTTCACGGTAAAGAATGAGCAATAGAGATCTGTAAAGGCTGCTTGTAGAAAGATACCATCGAAAGTATAAGCACACGTAGGAGGACCCACAAGAATAGATGAATGGAGCCAAGAAGCAACAAGATACTGGAATACGTTAATTACACTGCAACTGACTAAAGAACCAAGAACTTGAAAAGTGTGAAAACTCAAGGTACGCATAAGAAAGTAGACATCTAATCAAATGCGGTCAGGGCACCCAAGAACAGGTTATACCAGGAACTCGAAACGGACAGACAAGGGTGATGACAATGAACAACATTTTGACGATGAGGGCATTGACTTGCAAAGCAAGTTCTTGTTGAATAAAAGCATAGAGAAAATTCTACATCAAGGAAAAATAGAATAATTTGTCATGCTGCTTTGAAGAACGTTTTAATTGAGAATGCAAGACTTCTGGTACGGGCCAGTGAGGCAACGTGTTCCTTGAATAGAATTCAGGTACAGACGACCCGCTCTTGAAGCGAGTAGTGCTCAGACACACAATTTCCTAGTATGGATAAAAGTTAGGTAGTGTGAAGTGCGACTTGATGTGATTAAGGCGGTTATGTGCAGGCTACATACTGGGTATGCACGTGCAAACCCCTCTCTCTCTCTCTCTCTCGTTTATGCGGGTGAATTTGAGAGCGTTTATGATTAGGTGGTATTAACGGGGCCGACTGACTGACTGACACCCATGGAATAAGTAACACTTCCCGATCTTATTTGTGACAAAAATGGAACCCAAGTGCCGAGGGAGGCGGTGGCATCTGTGAGCGAGTGGTTCGAGTCATCTGTCAAACGTGAAGAGTGGCTTGTGGAAACGTGTTTGCTTGTTTGCCTCGTCATTTGTTGTTGGACGTAATCCTGTTGAGTGTACAATGAACAATCAGTTCAGTGGTCAAAAGACACATGACGCGTGTCTACTAACGTACAGGAGAAGAGATGCCTATGAGGTCGTTTGAGATTGGCTCAAGACCCAATGCCTTTGTACTCTCGTCAATATCTTGCACAGCTTGTCAGTGCACTGATATTTTCTTAAACAGTTGTGTAAGCAGTCGTCTTCTTGCACGTGCCTTTGTTGTCATTTCCTCTTGTAGGCTACAAGGCAGACGTGGGTTGGCCGCTTTGGTGTAGGTGTGATCTTTTATTACTTCTTTTCTCCTGTCTCTTCTCCCGCTCTCTCCGTCGCCCACTTCTCCCCTCCCCCCCTCCCCTCCTCTCATCTCCACTCCTCTCCCCTCCTCTCAAATAGACGCACACTTATCGGAATGAGGCACCGCCCCTTCTCCCTCCGCTGGGAAGGGTGTGGTGCCGTTTCCTATTCACAGGGTAATTTCATTCTTATGTCACCCGGCCTTAAGAGCTATTTTTATGTGGGAGTCTCCGTACCTGAACTGATTGAGAATTGTTGGTTTGATCAACCAATGACTGCTGTAGTTTCGCTAGCAGCAGAGCTAATAAGGGAGAATTTGCATGCAATTTTAGCTTAGATTTGTGGAGCTTATAGTTTGCCGTACACTTGGCCTTATTTAACATGAATCGACTGAGTTGTTTATGAGACAAATCCCAGCACTGACCATTTGAATCGTTCATTTTCTCGAAGATTCATTGGCAGATGAAAATTCATGCATGTGCTCTGTGCGGTACATTTTTATTTCATCGTCCATGGAATGTGACACCGATTTAAATGAAGTAAGACGGACCTTTGCAGTGAAGGTTGTGTTGGCGCGCATGTATGTATGTATGCACGCGTGCCTGTCCACTTCTGTGCTGTGCTGCGCATCCCCCTTACTCACTTTCAAGTGAAGGACTGAGCGACCGACCGAGCCGAAATCGAAATTGTTTATGATGAGCCGAGCGGCGAGCCAGGCCGGCCAGGGGGAAATAATCTCGATCTGTGGTAGATCATCTTTATTGAACGTGGAATCGGGCACGTGGCCAGGAATGCTAAGGTGGTTTGTTGTGGAGTTAAAATATCTTGTAAATGTCATGCCTTGTCATTGTAGGCTACTTATCGAGAACATTTAGGCTGCATCTTTGAAATTGCACTATAGGAGCCTGTCAGGCTCAGGCTCACACGGCGTTCCTCATCTTTAGTTATATCTCTTCTCGCGGATGTGTTGTCGTGTTTATTACAGTAGTCTTCATTCCGTGACGTTGCCATCATTTCTGCTGATGTCTTCGGCAGATCACCTTACCGGCAAGGTCCTTTAAATATACTCTGAGCATATTTAAAGGACCTTAAATATACTCTGAGTATGTTCAAAGGACCTTGTACTGAACATACACGGGAAGGTCTGGAGGAAGCAAACCCCCTCTCTCTCTCTCTCTCTCTCTCTCTCTCTCTCTCTCTCTCTCTCTCTCTCTCTCTCTCTCTCTCTCTCTCATTTTTTTCATAGCTTTATGATTTGTTACAAAAAGTGAAGTCGAGAAAAGTAAGGGTGTTGTGTACTATTGTTATAAACTAGGCAGATATTGAATGGGGTTTTATGATTTTGGGGGGGTGATTTATAGTAATAACTGGAAACTTATTAAATACAGAGATTTTCTCACATGTTACCAGTTTCTTTTGGATGTCTAATTACATTAGTTTCTTTTGGATAATATCTAATGATCAGAATTTTAATTTTGTATTCCACCCAATTTGAAGTGTAATATGGTGTTCTTACCTTGTTCGTTGTGCGTGTGTGTGTGTGTGTGTATGTGTGTATGTGTATGTATATATATATATATATATATATATATATATATATATATATATATATATATATATATATATATATATATATATATATATATATATATATATATTTATATACTTATTTCGGAATAATCGTCTTGAACTTTGACTCCTGTCAAATGCGTTGTGAAAATAGAACCTGTCCGGGATAATAATATTGTGCCCGCTTTCAGCGGCTCTTGTCAAGTGATTGCGCAGGTTGGTGCTCTGCAGGAGACTGAAATACATTGTACGTTATTCAAGTGTTATCTAGGGACCGTATGATTTTAAGAAGTAAAAATAATTGGTGAAACAAATTATGATACCGGCATCAAAGGCCGTTCATGTTACGGTGCCTGATAGGTTGAAATAAATCCAATCCAATTGGCTGCATTAAGAGCTCGAAGACTCAGTCGTTGGGTCTGTCTGTCTGTCTGTCTGTCTGTGCATTCCCTTCGGTATCTGAAAATATTGCGTTCATGCAAATAAAAGTTCAAAGAAATGAATGCAAAGAAAAGTTCAGCAAGAATGGAGTACGCATTAGGATTTTAAGTTATGTTCATGATTGATGTTGTCACTGTTTGACGTTGCAATTTTTGTACTGTATGTAAACGCTTTTTGATAAGTTAAGTCAGAGATCATTTCAGACTGCAGGCACTATTTCTATTTTGCTGTAAGTGGTTGTTGTGATATTTTTTGGGAAAAAGTTTGTTTACTTAATACAACAGTACCGTATTTCATGATGCTAATTATTTGTTTGTTTTCATTTGGTTGCTTATCGAACATTTGCTGCTGATCAGTTTCATGACTTTGGGTTGCGTCCTCTCTCTCTCTCTCTCTCTCTCTCTCTCTCTCTCTCTCTCTCTCTCTCTCTCTCTCTCTCTCTCTCTCTCTCTCTGGTCGCACCGTGCCTGTGACATCATACATCCATTCCGTCATCCACAGACTGGTATTCATTAATGTCAATAGCGATTTTAATGAGAGAATAACCCCAAACCCCACCCTCACTTACCTCTGGTTCCGCTCCAGTTTATTAATGGTCTGAGAATGCTTCGAAAAGAATGTAGGCTGCGGGATATTGTGACCAAATGACATTCTTAGATTACAAGCAGGATCTATATTGATACTCCCCTCCCCTCCCCTTCTCTCCCCGAATGGCATGTTGCTGCCGATTTCTTAGTATTCTTTATGGCGTCTTCTTGGTTGAGGTATAAGCACAAAGTCCTTTCATCATTCTGTACTTTGTAGAAATGGAGGCCTGTATCGTGAATGTCATTCGAGCTTGGCAGTTTGTTATTGTTGAGATTTTTGGGTTTGGGGTTTCATTCTGTTAGCCCTCTAGTGCCTCTGTTTAGCAGGTTGTGAATTCATGTTTACCTCTAAATTGCTCTACATTTAGTTCTTTTTATCTTGTCGTATTTGCTGACACGACTGAATAAGGATTAGGGTTGCGCTGTACCTGTCGTTTTCGTGATAAATAATCGTACACACACACACACACACACACTTCAGTGGATTCATTACAGCTAACACTTTCCAAGCTAACCGGCGACGCCATTCACTTACATGGATTGCTGAGGACAGATATGGATTTACTCCAAACTTGTCATTTGTGGGTAGTTTGACCGGCCTTAGTGGCATGTCTGTGGGAGGGAGAGAAAGATGGCTGGCTTAGCAAATATGCTGGGAATTCAGAGGGCTTGTAGGAGGGCAGTGCAGAGCAGCAGAGGATCTGCCCTAGGATAATAGGGGCTTGTCTAGTGAGGGACCAAGTCCTGCGGTCAGTATCGGGTAGATCTCGCGGTATCAGTGTACCATACTGTAATCGAGTCGGGGTTTCGCTGCTGCAGCCATCAGTCAGCATTTGCAGCGAACGAGACTTTGTTAGAACGGCCCGCCTACAGTAGTTTCTGTTAACTAATAATAAGCAGCAGTGGTTGATGACTGTGGCCAACATCTTATCGGCGTAGTTTCAGGCAGCATCAGTTCTTGCTGACTCTCGGTTTCTCTCACTACATGTGGCTGTTCAGTATTTCATTTAAACCTGTTGACTGACCCACTTTGTTGAGCAACATTTTTATATTTGCTACCTTAGAATCATTATATGCACGGGTTATCATCGGAATTAAAATAAAAGAAAGAAACAAAAGAAAAAGGATGGGAGCTCGCGCATTTCCGGTCTCGATTTTCACAAAGCTTCGGTAACGTCATCGTGAATCATGTTGCGAGTGGTTGTGGATGAGTGATGTTGTTAAAATAGCTTGTGATGGCTGCAGCAACAGCAACAGGTAGGGAAACCGCAGGAGACGCGTCATACCGCTGGTTAAGCAATGACTGTGATTGAAGGATGGTTATTCTTATGCGATTACAAATATCCGTTCCAGTTATTATTATTCTTTAAAAGGCCGCATTCTTACTGAACAGGCGCAAAGGCCATTCTTGTATATTGTATTTTTTCACAGACTACGATGACAGACAACATGCTAAAACAATGTAGTTCATAAAAGTGACATTGAATGTCATTAGCAGTGAATGACAGATTGAAAATACATTTGAATGGATAGTTAAAATTGTTTCAGGGAATAGAATGTACCTCATTTTAGCCTCAAAGCAAGGGACCTCAATCCCAAAGACTGGAAGTGATCAGAGTTACTGCGGAACTCTTAGCAAAGCGGCCAAAAATGCGTGTAGGCTTGAGAGGCCTTTGGAGGGTTTTCACATAACATCGCTGCAAAACTTAACGTCCAAAATTTGCACTCTTGCACCATAAAATTGGATGATCTAGGATAACTTAGGATAACTCTTCAGGCAAAAAAATTTTATAAAAATAAATTGCTTGGATTATCCAGCTGCTTCAAACAGTGACCAGTGATTTCAGTTAATTTTAACAAAACATTTGAAAGGATGGGATGCTGTGCACCCCAATGGCTTTTTCAGAGATATCTTGTCGCTCTTTTGGCCTCGAGTCCATTTTGTGTGTGCATTGCATATATATATATATATATATATATATATATATATATATATATATAAATATCCTGTATATATGTATATATATATATATATATATATATATATATATATATATATATATATATATATATATATATATATATATATATATATATATAGACCTAATTCTCGGTCATATAAATATTCTACCAGTACAAATGAAACATATAGGTACAATTAATACGTGTATTTTCCTTAATAGTTACACAGGGCCCTGTTGCTAATATTATATACTTAATTATGCAATCATATTCAGAAGGTACTCTGAGGTGATATAATCACTGTTTTATAGGATATATATAACCCGTTGACCACTAAACCCTACTGACTGCAGTACAAAACCCCATGTATTTACGTTCTCACGATTTTCCTTAATAGTTACGGATTCAGGTATTCACTAATTTCTCTGTCAGAACATATCTGACCCATTGTGCGCCCCAACCCGTTGACCACTAAAAAACTGCAGTAAACCCCTGTATTTTTCACGATTCGCATGGATTCAGGTATTTTTTCTCTGAACATATCTACCCAATATTCACTTTTTACTGAAATATTTTTACATATAATTTTCATGACTAAATGCACTTTTGATGATAAAACTATTAGAATACTCAGGTATAAGCATTTTTAGAGGGTTTTCCTTGAATACGGGTGGTTTACTGTATTAACTTTTCAAAATGAACTTGCTTAGGTCATAGACTTCAGCTGATTGATCTCTTATAATTGAAAGGAACCAATAAGGGTCTTCGATGTATGGCACTCATTTGAATTGCCCACACCAAACCCCAACGATCATATGGCGTTCGACGAATCAGCAGTATCTCTCTGATCACAAATGCATACAAACAACTAGCAGATTTTCCTTACGTCTCAAACATGAATTTCTATATAAATCAGTTCACCACTCCCCCGTAAAAGTTCTCTCTCTCTCTCTCTCTCTCTCTCTCTCTCTCTCTCTCTCTCTCTCTCTCTCTCTCTCTCTCTGCTATTTGTATACTGCCATACTGCCCGACATATGTTATCAATAATTCATGCAGAAACAAAAACTAAAACTTAGCAAGCCAGGGTCAAATTGCGTGGTTATAATTGGCAGTTTACAGGGTTCTGAATTCCATGCATCACATTGCTATGATTTTTTTTTTGTAAAGGGAATTATATAGGATCAATGGAATAATAATTTTTACCTCCACACATTAACACAATTTTCTTAAAATTGGAGGGCAATAACCTTCAATTCAATTAATAAAACAAGACAAAAAACAAATTATATATTATCAATCAAGACCAAATAATTTTGTAAAAATCACTGAAATTGAATAAAAAGAACAAATGACATCAAATAGACATGAATAAAATCAACCATAAAAAAATGGAATAACATGGAATGCAAGTACATAGACATGTTGACGATGTTTTCTTGTCACGACGGCACAACACCAATATTTGTAACCTTCGTCCGTATGTGCATTGGGTGCACTATTAATGATCCCCAGACATGCTTGCACATCATCTTCAATCTCCTCCCTCAGATAGCCAGGCAGTCCCTGGAACAGGGGGTACTGGCTTATTCAGGTGCCACATCAAGACATCTTTGACGGTATGCATGTTTGATAAGTGGTACTCACCTTGGACACCGGTTTTAATATGCTGGATCACCGGGGTGTCGTTTTTAATTTATTTCACACAATACGGTCCTAAGTAGGCGGATTCGAGTTTATGTTTCCTGGGTTGCAGCCTTTTCAGATCATATTTCTTTGATACTTTTCATTGGCTTGGCCATCAACAGAAGCGTCTGCCTTGTCTGAAACACTCTTCGGGTCAGGTTACAGAACATCACCCGGTATTGTTCGACACTATATAATGGTAAAGTTCTAGGGTCCATGATCACAGTATATGGCAAAGGAGGGTCCTGTCCATACACTAAAAAATACGAGATATCTCTTATGGAGCTGTTATACGCCATATTAAGTGCAAGTTCCGCCATTGGCAACATCTCTACCCACTGATTCGGACTGTCTGCTAATAAATATTTCAATATATTTGTTACTTCTCTATTATGGGATTCAACTGACCCATTGGCTGAAGGTTGGTAAGAGGTGATCGTGAAATGTTCTACATTCAGCATTTTTGTTAGGTCTTTTATTACTTCGTTAATAAACTCACATCCATTGTCACTGATTAACGCACAGGGACAGCCAAACTTCACTGTGACTGAACTCAAAACTCTGGCAACTGATAGCGCCAGTTTATCCACCGTCACATACGTGTGCATATACCGTGTGAACACATCCGCCATCACACACACATACCTGAATTGCCCGTCCCCTTTTGGGGGGAAGGGTCCTACCACATCAGTGTGTACTCTGGCAAATTTGATTGGCTCCACTGGCCACATTCGAGCCTTCAGAATAATATGTCTATGGTTTTTCGTGGTATTACAGATGTGGCACTGGGAGATGAATTTTACCGTGTCTTTTTTCATCCCTACCCAAAAAAAGGATTCTCATGCCCTCTTGAGGAACCTTTCTATACCTATATGCCCTGCATAGGGACTTACATCGACTTGCACTTCTTCTCTCTCTCTCCCTAACTCTTGAGTTACCAAGTTATTCCCACTTTCTGCACTTCTTCTCTCTCTCTCCCTAACTCTTGAGTTTCCAAGTTATTCCCGCTTTCTACATTGGGTGCCTCTGAGGCGTGCAACTGTTTCTTTCGTCGCTGTTCCTCTCTCTTTGCTGTTCGAGTTGTAACTCCCATTATGACACTCCTGGAGAGAGAGAGCATCAGCTACTTTATTTGTTTTTCCTGCTATATGTTCAAATCCCACGATATCAAACTCTCAACAGCCAATCAGTCCAACGAGCGTGGTGAGTGGTTAAATCCCCTTTCTTGAACAAATCTCTCAGTGGGCGATGATTGTGTATATTTTGACTTCATGCCCCAGCAAAAAGTAGTGATGTCCCTCCAGCATCCATAGACTTGCCAGTGCCTCTCTATCGAAGGTACTGTAACTCTTCTCTGCCCCTTTTAATGCTCGTGATGCAAAACAAATCAGTTTTTCATTCCCTGCATTGTCAACTTGAGAAATTACTCCCCCAGTAACTATACTGCTCGTGTTGGTGTTTACTAGAAGTGGTCAGTCAAATTTTGGATAAGCTAACAGTTCAGTACTAGTGAGTGAAATCTTTTAATTCTTGAAAAGCTATTTCTTCCTCTTGTCCCTAATGAAAGTCTGACTGTTTCCTCAATGCTCATTTACCTTAGGATTCTTAGCTAAGAATGAGTCCACTTCCAATCCCTGGCATTGTTCATTTATTATTAAAAGTTTGATATTCTAGTTCCAGAGGATGTAGAGAGAACTCTCTGCCCTGTTAGGGCATTGAAATACCATTTACTGAGAACAGAAAAGGTCTGTGGGCCTTCGAGCAACCTTTGGTGGTGCGCAGTAAAGAATCCCTCTCGCCCTCTTTCAAAAAATGCCTTGGCATTTTTTTATTAAGGATCTAATTCTAGAGGCTCACTCTCAAATTGAGGAGGATGCGTAGCCCGTAGTGAAAGTTAAAGCGCTTGAAGTGAGGGCAGTTGCCATGTTCCTGGCTTTTAGGCATAATTTGTCTATTACCTCTATTGTACAAACATTTTGGAAATGCAAATCGATGTTTGCAACTCATTATTTGCGTGACATTGAAACTATGAAAATTGCATTACCTTGGGTCCTATTTTGATTGTTGGTGTTGGGAGAAGGAGTGTAGGAAGTCTTCCTTCATCCTTCGTATTTTTTACGTCTTGATTCATGGTGTCGAGTTGTAGGGGAGCTGGGGGTACTTTGTATTTGGAGTGCTCACTAGCTTTTGTCTACAAATGGTTGGGTAATGGTGTACAGTACTTTAATGTTTGGCTATAGGCGATTGTGTTTTTTATTCTCTAGTTTTGTTTTTTGGTACTGTGCCCAGGGCAGGGGCAACTGTGTTATTCTTTGTGTGCAGTTGGAAACTCCTTTGCAACAAAGGAATCCTGCTAATTTAGCAGGTAACACCTGGCTACACCGCCACGCCACTATACGTTGAGATGAGCGCCATCCAGAGGCAGTACTTTCATTTTCATAGCAGCTCTCTCAACAGGTAAGGAACCAGCAAGCATTTTAGCTAATGCTAGTAATTCATTTCTTTTACATTAAAATTTTTAATGTATTAAGATGGATAATCCATGCATCCCACCTCCTACAAAGTGACATTTTTATAATGAAATAAAGTTTTTTTATATACTTACCTAGTAATTACATAATCAAAGCTCTCCCTCCTCCCCTCGCATGGTTAGGAAGGCATAAACACACTGAGATCATTTGCTAAGCTGGTTCCTCTCTTACCCCGAAAGTGGGCAGGGCCTCTCGCCAAAACAAAGTAGCCCTACCGCCAGTTTCAAAATTCTGGCTGCCAGTTAATAGAAACTAATAGCTATGTAATTACTTGGTAAGTATATATAAAACTATTTTATTATAAAAATGCCATTTTCATATTTCTTCAGTCTGCTAAGTAAAGGACTGCTAAGCAAAGGACTATAAGTTGAAAGGCCTCGCAGCACTCTGTTGTTTCTCTTTCCTTTGTGGATTTGGTCTTGATTTATATATTCATAGCGTTCCAAATTATTGTGATTCAGTTTTATACACACACAATATATGTATATATACAGGCAGACCCCGGTTAGCGGCGGGGTTCTGTTTCCGAGGGTGTGATGATAACCGAAAATCACCGCTAACCGGTCGGCAATTTAGCGCTTTTGGCAATTTTTTGGCAGAAAAGCGCCGATTTTCGGTTTTTCGGTTATCGGCGCCTCTGTTAGGTATGTATTGGCGCCAATAGCCAATTATCAGCGCCAATAAGCGAAATCGGCGATTTCGGCGCGCGAAAATTGCCGATTTTTCGTCGCTAGACAAGCCCCATAAAACCTGATCGCTGTTAACCGAGCCCCGTTAACCGGGGGACTGCCTGTATATATATATATATATATATATGTGTGTGTGTGTGTATTATATATATATATATATATATATATATATATATATATATATATATATATATATATATATATATATATATATATATATATATATATATATATATATATATATATATATATATATATATATATATATATATATATATATATATATATATATATATATATATATATATATATTTATTTTTTTTTTTTTACATATTTCCCGGGGCTTATGGTATTTTTACAGGCTGGCAATGGAAACTTTATTTAATTGGCCTTGGAGTTCTGACTTGCGTAAAGGGAAATCGTAAAAAAAATAAGAAAAAGAGGTGAATTTAGGAGCTGAAGGCTCTACTTTATAAGGAAATGTTACGTAAACACTTGTGATAAATTAAAGAATTATATTTACAAAAGAAAGCATTTGAAGGGAAAATGGATAAGTAAATTGATAAAGGGCTTGCAATGCCTGAAGATCCTTCTACTGGAGTCTTGACTAAGGGCAAGGCACAGTCCAAGATGAGTCCATGCGAATAGGTCCCTCTGCAAGAGAGATTTACACATTACATGCCAGTAAAGGAGGGTGCCAAAGAGTCGAGGAATGAATGACCACTTTACACTCGAACACAGGATATTGGAAATGGCACTGGATAAACTGGCACAGGGACAGAAGCAAAATACTGGCACTCCGAACTTTCTAAAGGGCAAACTGTCGTGACTGAAAAGTCTTTACTCGCACTTTATCTTATGGGAAGCGGGTCTCTGGCGAAGAAGGACGAGGGACGATCACACGGATGCCGGTGCCGTCTAGGATTACTGTCGCCTGGAGTCGGAGGGGGCGAATGAAGGGTCTCTCAGCAAAATGTATCACTCACCCGCGTGTATGGCTGTCCCCTACGACTGCTCCTGCATGTCTCCTGCTCACACGACTAACTGCCTCTGCTTACTGCCTTTTTAAGGCACGCGGCCAGGGGTCGGTGCCATGTGCAAACAAAGTGTCACTTGCCAGGTGGTTGGTGATCGGTTGCCTCTTCCCAGGTGGCCTGCAGATAGACAATTCAGGCAGCTTACTTTGCCTTTAGAAAGGTTGTTTTAAGCAGCTTAGTTGGGCTAAGCTGCTTAAGGGAGTGGCATTCAGTCTCCTCTCCTTGCCCCTTTTTATCTGTGTCATCTCAATATCTGTTCCAGGTAAAAAGAAGGACAGATCGAAATGTTGATAACTTTGCTCTGATTTCTAGGTCAAATACGATCGGCCATGCGGCGTTGAATTTATTCTCAATTAAACAAAGGGTAAATAAGGTCGGGGGGGAGGCGCACTGTGCAGCGACATCTTGTAAATTATAATAGCTCCCCACAGAAGATAACATATGAGCCTTCATTCGAGATTGTATGTTGACATTCAAGAAGTCGGCACAGCTGGTTTACTTTACTCTTCTCCCAACAAGAATATGGAAAACTTTTACTTTACTTAACCCCACATGAAAAATGGAAAGAAGCTTCACTTTATATATTTCCAACACATTAATATTAAACTACTTTAACATGGCCCATTAATTTCTTCAAATTTACTGTTTACGTTACTTTAAGATTACGAGGACAAGATAATTTTGAGGCAGGAGACAAAATTTAAGAATTAATTTACATATAAGTTCCTTAATTCTAAATAAACAAGGCATGCAGTTAGTATGCTCTGAAGAGGTGGTGTAAATGATAACACAGCTTTTATTTTTGTAAATGATAATTTTACGTGATATTGTAATGATGATACTAATTCGCTAACTCTACAGTTACCTGTCCTCACACTGGGGACTTGTTGTGGCTATTTATATTCATGTAGTTTAATTCGCTAACTTTAAACCACACTAATTTTATGCTATCTACCTCCATACTGGTACAGGCTATAAATAGATACTTACTAGTGTTATGATGGGGATAAGCAGACAAAAGACGCAGGCTGCCTGGGACAAAATAGAGTTCTTAGGGAAAAAAAAATAAAAAGGAAATGAACAGGATAGTTGCTAATGGAAAACGCGGACCGATATGAGAGGCGAACATGTTCCTTGATTTTACGAAGGTGGCATTAAAATCACGGTAGGGCAGGAGTTTATGACTCGTAATTCATTACAACAGAAAATAAATAAACAAATAAAAGAGTAAATGATGTTGGCAGAAGAGCCATGGGGTGCAATAGGAGTGAGGTACTTATTGTGTTATGCAGGAATTACCGTCCTTCGCCTATAGATTACGGCCCGGATCATCTCTCAGCCCCAGGGCTGGTGCGGGAACTCAAAGGGCGCCACTCTTCCAGGAAGAGCTGACACGCATGCCCTGTGCCAAGGTAGGGGCGCAAGGGCATGCCACTTCCCACTTTGTTATTCTCAATGATTTATGCATTTTGAGGGGAATGGTATCCCATATTTAATTGCCTCTGGTGGTGATAATTTAAGAAAAGATTAATAGAGAAAGATAAGGGATAGAAGTTCCAGAGGAACGGAAGAAGATAGTGGAGGGTCTTGAGATCCTCTTCTGGATTAGAGGTGCCAAGACCTTTCAAGATGAGATGGTGGCACAGGTGCCAGGGGAGCCGAGAGCTCTTTTGAACTACCCAGAAATTCCTACCCATGGTAATCTGGGCTACTTAACCTCTTCTACTTGGACAGTCGCCTGGCCGGGGAAGCAGAGGCTCAAAGACCAGAGGTGTATGGAGTGCCACCTGGGCCAGCTGCGCGAACTGACGCGAGGAGTTTTCTTAGCGCTTGTTCTACCTTTTAATCCGTCGTGCATTTTGGAGTTCATCGCCATGTGAGAGATGGCAGAACTTGACTGCGATTGTGTCTGCGACGACCGAGGCAGAGGCGGTCGGGGCGCGGGAAAGGCCTACAGGTATCACGACCAACTCAGGCACGGGAAAGGCGCAGGCCGACCTTAAGGTGAATCCAAGGCGGGTCGAGAGGAACCGTCTCTCTTACTGACGCTGGTAGCGGTGCCAGGCCGGGAGAAGAGAGGGGGGTCCTGAGTTGAATCCCTTGAATGGAGATTGGGGTTGTGCTCTGGTGCCGGGCACCAAGGCAAAGTCAGGCACTATCAGGAGGTTTCTTGTGCTCATCGCCAGGATGGACGTGTGGAGTTGGCACTGCTCAGTGCATGCAAGTGGCACTGGCAGGAATTCTGGCATCTCCGGGAGGGAGATCTGATTGGGGCCCTGGCACTGGCACTGAGGCGAAGGCACTGGAATTGATCGGAATCATTGAAGGGGCCATCACACATCGTATCAGGTGGCATTCGGTAGGGACTGCACGCCCTCATGGTACCCAGGAGGCGCCAGTCTTGACTGAGGGAGAAGCGGGGGAGGATTACTCGCGTTCAAGGAATGAGTTGGGGAATGTGGACCCCTAGATTGTCATGATTTCTGTGGGGACTGAAAGTCCTGTTCCAGGATGACATAGCCACTTGGGAGATGGCTTATCGCAAGGTTGCAAATTTTTTGATTGATGAGGTCTCCAGACTCAGTTGAACTGTAGGGAGTATCATTTTAAATTGATTTACTCCCTCGATCGTGACGAGTTTTCATCTATTGACGATAGCTCCATAGGAAACGCTGTCCCTTTGTATGAGGAAGATTTGCGCACCCGAGTCATCGAACGCCTTGACTCGGCGCGTGGGGTAGCTGCCTCTGGGAGGGGCCACATATAGCCTTCATGGAGGGCCCAATGCCTGGAATTTGCAGGGACAGCCAAGGCGACGGCGGGAGGCTTTGATTTGTTATTGTTAGGCATTTACTTCATGAGGAGAATGGCCATAAACCTGCACGCCTGCAAAAGGTTTGGCTAAAGTCTTTCCGCAGTTGCCCTGTGGAGGGCGGCACGCAGTTATTGGGTGGTTGTCCGGGGAGAGCGGGCGCTGCTTGTTTCGCACTGCTCAGAGTGAATGCCCCCGTCTTTCTTCCAAATAATGGCAAGTTAGGGCTTGGCCCGAATTCTATCTTGGGAATTTGATCCTCCGAGGAGGGGTGGGGGATTTATCTTCCGCCCCATGGATCCTTCTTGGGAGGGTGGTGAGTCTCCACATTCAGCATCCAGCAACACTGTGAGTATTGGTTACTTTTCCACTACATGAGTGGCGAGGGCAGGAGGGCGAGCACAGGAAATTGCTAAAATTTAAATCTCGAGCACTTTGGCGGCGCTTAGTGGCTCCTTCGGACTCGGGAGTTTATCATTAACGCTCATTAGAATGGTACGCCCAGTTGACCAAGCCTGGCTGCTTCTCTTGGCTGCTCTTCCAACGCCTCTCCACCGCTTGGGGTAATCTCGCATACCTTCAGAATTGCTTGGCATAATGGCTTCCCAGGGTTCCCATTCTCAGCCGAAGGCGTGGTAGGCAACAAGTGCCTCTCCCAGGAATTTAGTTAGAACAAGGAGAGTTCCGCTGGGGGAGAGGTTGCAGCACTCCAGACCTGCTGGGCCCTTCTGCCATACTTCAGGTTCGACCTGTCCATTTTGGCATGAACGAGTGAGCTTGGCTGAGGGCACTCATTCCCGCTGCAGGAGGGGGAGTGGCGTTCTGTTGTTCTAACATCTGGAGCTCATGGGCACGCTGTCGCTCCCTCTCTTGCCATTCTTTCTCTCGGTCTGTTCTTTCTCTCGTTCTTCCCATTCTCTCTCCTCCCATTTTTCTTGGGTGATTCGTTCTTTCTCTCTCTCTTGACGTCCTAACTCCTCTCTTCTCTCTTGGGCAATTCTTTCTCTCTCTCTCCCTTCCTGTTCCTTCTCCCTCTCTGCCTCTTGGGTGATTCTTTCCTTCTCTCTCTCCGCCTCTGGCATCGCCCACTCGCTCTGAACCTAGCCCTCAGAGCTTGGGTTCCTGGGATAGTGTCCCATGTCCTTCCAGCGGACATGTAAATTTGAAGTCCTCATTTTATTGGGCTCTGGTAGTAGCCATCTTGAAATAATGGTTATATGGACTGGACCCTCTAGCGAATCAAATATGCCTGAAAAGACTCAGTTGCAGGAATCTGAAACACTCAGTTGTTCCGACTGAAGGAGTATGGATCGGTCTTGAATAAGACAATTGATCAGCAAGTCTGAGGAGACTTCGTATAAAATTTAATATGTCTGAGTAAGACGGGTTGTTCGGGGAAGTAACTAATTTTAACATATGCCTGAAGATGTAACTGATTTTATGTCACGCCGATTTCGGCCAGCTTCTTAACGGAAATCAACGCTTTGTTCTAACGAACTGGAATGATCAGTCCCGTAAGGGCTTAGACGCAGGTGAAATACACTAATATAATGTCCTTCAAAAGGACTTGATTTTAGTTTCCTGTAGGAATTAGAAATTCTCATTTGCGATTTAGAAATTTAGTGGTACCCTTAAGACTCTGAATTTGGTTTTCCGGTAGGGAGTTAGAAATTCTCACCTCTTGCGACGTAGAATTTTTTTAGAGCCCTTAGACTTGGAATTTGGTTTTCCTGTAGAATTAGAAATTCGCTTCAAGTATTATTAGAATTTTTAGAGTCTCTTTAAGACTCAATTTGGTTGAGAAATTCTCGCTCCTGCGATGGAGAATTTTATTTGGTTGTCTGTAGGACTTGGAAAATACGATTTGTCCTTAGACTTAGAAATTGCTAACGTGGATAAAACCCCAAAAATTTTGGTTGAGAGAAAAGTAGGGCACACACGCGGGCAGGGCGGGGCGGGGGAGGAAGGTCGATTGACACTCACCGGGTTATCTTTTTAGATTCTGTGAATGGACCTGCTTCATTTATAGTGTCTGGGACTCCGGGGAATTTCCCGGGATGAGAGGAGGTACAGCAAAGATGACCTAGTAATTTTCCCTAGAAGTGGAGTTCAAAATTTCGCTTTCCTAACACCTAATTCGAGTTTTTAGCTAAACTGAGAGAGAGCAATGCCAGCTGATTTCATCTTGTCCCACGTGGGAATTTATTCGCGCCTAAATAATTCGCTAATCCGAAATGCAAAGTAAAATTTAACACAGAGGAATTTCTTTCGTACTATTCCTTGAAGCAAAAAATATGGCAAAGATTTTAACACAGAGGAATTTCGCACTATTCCTCGAAGCAAAAAAAATATGGCAAAGATTTTAGCACAGAGGAATTTCGCACTATTCCTGGAAGCAAAGAATGGTTAGCACTGGTTATTTCCTAACTACCTATCCTGAAAGGTGTGCATTAATGAATCTAATACGGCAGTTCTCTTCTCCCAGTGAATACATGCGTCCCTATTCCTTATTCCTAGGAACAGCTTCCATTGTAAAAAGTTTGCTAAGATAAACACATTACTTACGTGAAAACCTCTTGGTCTGTGCTCTTGGTAACAGGTTCGAATTTGCCTCAGACTCCAGCTTAGCTTTGCTAATTGCTGATTTGGCGAAGGTGGAAATGCAATGAAGCAACGATAGAGGGGAAAATGCAACTGCTAAACGAGATCCAGGCCAGGTCGCCATTTTTACGTATTTCCCGGGTTTATGGTATTTTAAGGCAAGTCAAGAACGGAAACTTTATTTAATTGGCCTGGAGTTCTGGACTGTGTAAAGAAATCGTAAAAAATTAGAAAGGGGTGAATTTAGGGAGCTGAAGGCTCACTTCATAAGGAAATGTTACGTAAACACTGATAACGAAGAAATTATATTACGCAAAACAGAGCATTTGAAGGAAAATGGATAAGCAAATTGATAAAGGGCTTCAATGCCTGAATATCCTTCACTGGAGTCTTGACTAGGCAAGGCACAATCCAAGATGAGTCCACTGCTATCAGGTCCCTCTGGGCGAGAGAGATTTACATTACACGCCAGTAAAGGAACAGTATAACACCGAATATGACTCTAGTTTGCACTGGAGGGTGCCAAAGACTGAGGAATGAATGGACCACTTTACACTCAACACAGGACATTGGAAATTACACTGGATAAATCCAGCCAAGGACAAGCAACACTGGCACTCCGAACTTTCTAAAGGGCAAACTGTCGTGACTGAAAAGTCTTTACTCGCACTTTACCTTATGGGAAGCGGGTCTCTGGCGAAGAAGGACGAGGGACAATCACACGGATGCCGGTGCCATCTAGGATTACTGTCGCCTGGAGTCGGAGGGGGCGAATGAAGGGTCTCTCAGCAAAATGTATCACTTCCCCGCATGTATGGCTGTCCCCTACGACTGCTCCTGCATGTCTCCTGCTCACACGACTGACTGCCTCTGCTTACTGCTTACTGCCCTTTTATGGCACGCGGCCAGGGGTCGGTGCCATGTGCAAACGAGCAGTCACTCTGCCAGGTGGCGATCGGTTGTCTTCTTCCCAGGTGGCCTGCAGATAGACAATTCAGGCAGCTAGCATTTGCCTTTAGAAGGCGTTTTAAGCAGCTTAGTTGGGCTAAGCTGCTTAAGAGAGTGGCATTCAGTCTCCTCTCCTTGCCCCCTTTATCCTGTGTCACCCCAATATCTGTTCCAGGTAAAAAAGGACAGATTGAAAATGTTAACTTTGCTCTGATTTTTGTAGGTCAATAATGATCGCCATATACAACTTTATTCTCAATAAACAAATATAAAAAGGTGGGGAGGGCACAAAGAAAGACTTGTAAATTATAATATATATATATATATATATATATATATATATATATATATATATATATATATATATATATATATATATATATATATATATATATATATATATATATATATATATATATATATATATATATATATATATATATATACCTCAGTTATCCTTATTAATAGAGCCAAGGGCTCATTGGATAATGTCTAAATCTGGATGAGGGTGAGTAAAAAAATCAAGGGTGTGCAAGGGCAACTCCCTACCTTTCCTAACTTAACATTGTCAGTACTGCATAGTGGTAAACTCATAATATTCTTATAAACAACAACCATCACACTTCAAACTGAAAACTTTTTGCAAAAAGCACTCATCAACCTTATTTTCCCATATTTGTAACAAAGTAAACTTCATAAATACACTTAAAAACAAAAATAAAAAAGCAACCCCTTTCTTTTTCTCTTATGCAACATGTAGTTCAGTAGGCTACAAGACTTTCATTTGCCGCTGTAAACACTAAATATGCTTATAAACAACAACCACCACACTTTAAACTGAAAACTTTATACAAAGAGTAGATTATCTACCTAATTTTCATATATATGTAACAAAATAAACTCCATAAATTACTCTTAAAAACAAAAAAGCAACCCCCCCATCTTTTTCTTGCATTTATGGTAAAATATGTTTTGTTCATGCGACTTACCTGTCAGATATATATATAGCTGTATTCTCCGAAGTCCGACAGAATTCCAAAACTGCACACGTGAGGGGCCAGGTGGCTACTCATTCCCGCCGCTGGTGGTATCAGGAACCATTCCCATTTTCTATTCAGATTTTCTGTCGCCGTACTGTCAACAACTGTTTTCTGCACTCCGTCTTGGATTTCGAAACTCGTTATTTTTCCACTTAAGTATTCTATTTGACTTTTGGTTTTTGTCTTTGATTGTGATTATATACGCTTTTGTGGAATTTGCTTTTGATTGCTCTGATGATGTCTGATCTAGTTGCTTCTGTATGTTGTGTGAATGAGTTTAAGGTGAGGCTACCGAAAGTTTCGCTAGATCCTCACTTTATATGCATGAGGTTTGCTTGATAAATGTTCGCTTACTTTGCCTCCCACCCTGCTAATTTATTAGTTCAGGATTTCACTCGCGACTAATAGTGCTCCTTTTTGCATCTGGAAGATGGCTAACAAAATATTATCTATTATGGAGGTGCGATTGAGCGAGTCAAGCCGGCAATAAAGAAGAAACAATAGTAACGCTTGTCAATCAAAGTGCACGCCAGGAAAACAGACTCGTAAGGCGGACGCTGAAGAGATATGTCTAATAAAGTTATCAGAATTCATGTTGTTACAACAAAATCAAACACTTATGGAGTTATTAAAGGAAATGTAAGGTTTGTTTTTGGAGATAGTCTCCCGAGAGCAGCGGGACTAGAGTGACGTCACGTAGGCAATGGCTGCCTCCTAGTAAAAAGTAAACAAACGCTTTCGTGAGTTCAAAGTAGCACGGTAAACGCAGAAGATGCCATAATTTACTCAGGTCGGTATCAAACATTAGTTTTAGTCAGGGTGAGGAGATAACCTACCATAATTTTAGTTAAAACGACGAGAATAGGTTTTATCTCGCTGAGCCTGATTTATATCTACCGGCCTAACGTAGGCGAGCCAAATTCTAGTACTCGTAGGCTAAGCGGGAGTTGAGACTTCCCAAGTAGGTAGCCTATTTCACAATATATTGACTGGGGGGCCTTTCTGTCAAGCATGCTTCATTTCTCAGTCGGAGCCACCGCTTGCTGATCGCCATCGCGGACGCCTGCTGCAGCGCGGACGCTCCGGCAGCAGCTAATCCTGGACGCTTTCTGTAGCTGCTCGCCAGACGCCTCGCTGCCGGTGGTAGGACGCCGGTTGGACCGCTATCGCGACGCCCGCAAGCAGCTATCCTGACGCCTGTAGCTGCTCGCCAGACGCTTCCTCTTGCTGCCGCGGTGACGCCGGCTGGACCGGCTATCACCGCGGACGCTTGGCGTAAGCAGCTATCCTGACGCCGTAGCTGCCGTCAGACGCTCGCCAAGCCGCAGGACGCCGGTTGACCGGCCAGCGTGAGGGCAAAGAAGGTGCTATCTCCGGACTCTCTTCAGTTGCTCATCAGGACGCTCCTCTCGCTAAGCATGGTGACGCCGCTGGACTGGCCATCGTGACGCTTCCGTTAGCAGCTATCCTGACGCTTCGTAGCTGCTCGCCAGGACGCCTCGCCAGTCGCAGACGCGCCGGATGACTCGAGACTTTGGTTGTGCCGGCGACGCTTCAGAGCAATCAAAGATCGCGGAAGCGTGATCCCATTCATGTTGGACCGCGAAGGCCTTCTCAAGCTTCCATTGAAGAGGAGAAGTCTCTTGTGAGTTGGAGTTCGTAAACCTGAGCAGCCTCCCCTTCCTCGCCCACGGGACTACCAGGTGTTAGCTGGCTTTCTTTAAGGACTTGTTTACACAAGTTTCAGTCCCCGCCCTTCTCTCTCCTTCCTTCGTAGTTTGTCATTCTAGACGAGAGAGCTGGTTTGTCAAGATGACTTCGCTCTCTGGCGCACGTAGCATAGCCTTCAAGAAGGTTAACACCTGGATGGGAGGGTGCGAAGACCCAAGGCAAGACTTCTTTTGCCCTGCCCTCCGCCCAAGCTGAGCGCGGCGCAGGTATGTGGTAAGAGACCGGGGAGGACGCCGGCTCAAGAGTTCTACGCCTCAGGGAGACTTCTTCTCGCTAGCTTGGTCGACGCGCCTAGAAGGTCCTCCCACGGCTGCCAAAGTGTCCTGACTATGTCGTGAGACGGATCACCATTTGAAAGGACCGTTTCGGAACCATGGAGGTCTTCACTTCTGGACTGGTGTTTGGGGCTCTAGACGCCAGGGATTAGGAGTCCCGACTGACTGCCTGGGGAGCTGTCCAGCGTGTTGCTGAACTGCATGGACAAGGCAGTCAGGATGGTTCGTGAGGAACTGGCTTCCCAAATTTCTGTATCGGGCTCCTCTTGAAGAGGCCTTGTACTGTAACTTACAGCCCATGGCCCTACCAGCCAACGGCCATAACACGTTGAGCACCGCCTCGCGGCGATCAGCGGTTAAGCAACATTGGGTCTGGTCAGTAATTTGATGGTGACCGCCTGGGAACACCAGATGCCTTACGCCATCCTTTGCAAAGTCAGTTTCTCCGGCCGCAGAGGGCTTTGCTGTTCTCCCCGCTGAGCCATCTCTAATCCCCCAGTCCTTGTTCGCGATCTCCAGGCTTGAAGGAGACACACCAAGACCTTTGGCCCACTCGCCAAGACGCCTCGCAGTCCCTTTGACGCCGTTTGTCGTCAGACCCTCCAGGAAGCAGAAGCCCTTTCGTGAGTGGTTTTCCGAGATCTTCTCCCCGAGGTAGAGGTCTTTTTCTAGGAGGCGAGCCCCGCCAAAACCTTTGGGGCAGGAAGTACTGTGCGCCTCCAGACACCTGTAGGAGCCAGGCTTTCTGCAGAGCCTGAGAGCAAGAGGCAGACACCTGTCCCTTGAAGTTATCGAGAGTATAAATAAGATCCCTTTCTTGACTCACTGTGCATCGTGCCGCCCAGGGATCTGTTGTCCCTATTCCATCAAGAGAAGCACTGATCCTTTTCGAAGCATAGAGCAAATGCTCGAAAGAGTTGTGGAGCAGTCCTGGAGCTGGACTCTAGGATTCTACAAACCTGACTGTCTTGGGGTTCAAGCAGTCGGGAGGATTGAGACCAGCCTCAGATGTCGCAGACTGAACCGCTTCATGAAGGAGAAGTTCACGCATGGAGATGTCCCAGTCTGTTTGGGAGCATTAAGACCAGGAGATTCATGGTTGCTCTGGACTTAGAGGACGCTTACTATGCTCCCATACATCCTCAGTCGAGGAAGCATATGAGGTTTGTACTAGGGACGAGAGTGTTTCAATGCAGAGCTCTTTGCTTCGGCTAAGTACAGCTCCCATGATCTTCACGATTATCATGAGAAACACATGGTATTCTGTATTCGCTTATCTGGCCGACAATTATCTGAGCTCTGCCACAGTCAAGGTGTCTGGAGGACCTGAATGCTGACTCAGAGTTGACAAAGTCCTGTGGACTTCTAGTGAACGAGAAAAGTCCTATCTGATCCCGACGAGTCCATCGCTCATCTGCTGGGGATTCAGATGGATTCAGTGGCTTTTCAAGCTTTTCCATCCCAGGAACGTCAGTAGCAATGCTTAGAAAAAGTCTCATCCTTCCTAGGGAAGGAAATATGCTCGGTGAGGGAATGGATGAGTTTGCTGGGGACCATTTCCTCTCTGGAGAAGTTTGTTTCCCTGGGAAGACTTCATCTCAGGCCGCTCCAGTTTTTCCTGGCGGAAAACTGAATAGACAAGGAGAATCTAGAGGAGACCCTGAAGATCTCTCCCGTTTTCAAGATTCACCTGAGGTAGTGGCTCGACCCCTCGAGGTTGGCAGAAGGGGTTTCTCTACGCCAGAGCCCCGACCTGGTGTTGCTTTCTCTACGCCCCAGGGGAGGATGGGGAGCAACACTAGAGGGAGAAAGTGTCAGGCATCTGGAGAGGCGTAACAGGTGTCCTGCACATCAATCTCAAGGAATTAGGGGCAATCCTGCTGGCCCTTCAATCCTTCAAGAGCCAAGTGTCAGGCCGAGTCGTACAAGTAAATTCAGACAACTCCACAGCCCTGGCATACCTCAAGAAACAGGGAGGAACTCGTTCCCGGTCCCTGTTCGCCCTGGCGAAGGAAATCCTGCTTTGGGCCCATGCGCTGGGATCAATGGTATCCTGCGAGGTTCGCTGCAGGAGTGGAGAATATCCCACAAGGACCTTCTCGGTCACCCACAGCGCCAGCTTCACCGACTGAGTGGACCCTTCACGAGGAAGTATGTCAGGAGCTGTGGAGGTTAAGGTGGGACGCCCCTGGTATCTGCTCAGGCAGCCCCATTTCAAAGGTACCTCAAATCTCCCCGCTCTGAGAGTTCTAACTGCATTCAGACTATCAGCCGACAACAAGGATCTTCATGATCTCTGAGATCCTTTGAGACTGTCAAGGTACTCATTCCAGGACGCCCTGAACCTGGGTGTCGCCCTAAATTTTTTATGTCAAATACCTCAGCCCTTCTTCAAGGCCTCAAGAATGTGACAAGAAGGTTATTTTCCTAACTGCCTTGGCCACGCTAAGAGAGCTAGTGAACTTCAGGCTATCATAATCATGTAGGTTTTAGAGGCCATAATGCAGCCTCTAAGCCCTATGTTCCCTGGTTAAAACGAACCCGTCACCCCTTACCCAGGACCTTCGACAAGGGTATGACGGAAATTCTCTGGACAAGGACCAGAAAGAGCCGCGTGTCCTGTCAGGGTTCTCAAATTTTATTTGCAGAAGACCTGTGAAAGTCGAGGCCCTTCTCGGACAGCTCAGGTGCTCTGTCTAGAGGCCGGATTTGCCTCTTTCTAAGTATGCACTGGCGTTCTTTTTTAGAAGCACCATTTTAGACGCACTTTCCGACGTTCAAGACAGTGACTTGAGTCTTTTGAAGTTAAGGCTCACGGTTAGAGCCATTGCAATCCTCGGTGGCTTACAGAAGAACATGTCCTTAGCGATCTTCTGGCTACCACCTTCTGGCGGGTTATCCGGTGTTCGCCTACATTACTTCATGGACGTGGAATATTCACATATGAAGACTGCTATTCGCTAGACCATATCGTTCGCACTCCAGATCGGCCCATAACACTTCTCTAGGCCTGGACTTCTGTCGGACTCCCAGACCAGGGAGAGGCAAGCTCAGAGCCAACAGGAGGGTTACAGGTACCTCACCATCTGGCTGCCCTTCGCAGGACCTGTTGTCGCCTCTGCAGACACAGTGTTATGGCAGGAGCGATACTCATCCTATCCTTTAGAGGTTAGGCATATTTTAATCTTGATTTTGTTTTTTTACGCCAGATCGGTCCCATAACGCTCTAGGCCTGGACCCTGTCGGACTCCCAGGCTCAGGGAGTAGGCATGCTCGAAAGTCAAGAAGAGGGTTACGGGGCTTCCCCGACCTGGCGCCCTTCCGGGCAGGACCTGTTGGACGCCTAGGTCAGGTGGTTGGTCGCTGCCCTTTTGCCCTCACAGTATGGCCTTATGATCTAGTCCCATTGTGGTCACGCCGTGGACAGATCATCTAGAACTCACCAATGATATCACTACCTGCTGAGACTCTAGTAAAGCAGAAGCAGGCTTGGGTATTGGTAATCATGAAGTCAGCTATGCTAACATAGGCCTGACTCTGTCGGACTCCCAGACCAGGAGAGGTATCGAAGCTGTAAGTTGGTTACGGGGCTTCCACCTGATCTGGGCGTCTTCCGCAGGTCCTGTTGATGCTCTCGGTCAGGTGTTATCGTTGCTCCTTTTGCTCGCCACAGTATGGTCTTCATGATCTAGTCCTACTGTGGTCACGCCCGTAGACAGATCATCTAGAACTCACCAGCCATATAGGTCACTACCTTGCTGGACTGTAGTAAAGCAGAAGCAGGCTTGGGTGACAGTAATCACGGTTGTTATGCTAACAAGTATGAACCAAGGCCAATCACTACACATTTGTTTCCCAAATCCTATTCTGTCTCTTCCCACCTCCAATATGGGATTCAGTTATATATATCTGACAGGTAGTCGTGATGAACAAAATGATATTTTAATGATAAAATAAAGTTTGTTCATGACTTCACCTGGCAGATATTAATCATAGTGCCCACCCTCCTCCCCTCAGGAGACAGTGGCACTAGAAAATCTGAATAGAAAATGGGAATGGTTCCTGATACCCGCCTCCCAGCGGCGGGAATGGGTACTAACCACCTGGCCCCACTGCGTGTGCCGCGAGTTTTTGGAATTCTGTCGGACTTCGGAGAATACAGCTATGATTATATATATCTGCCAGGTAAGTATGAACAAACTTTATTTTATCATTAAAATATCATTTCTGTATAAGTAACTTACCCAGTAATTACATAGCTATTAGTTTCTTTTAGCCGGCAGCTTGAAATTTTGAAATTGCGGGTTACGCTAATTTGTTTTGGTTATGGCGACGTGCCCCGCCCACTTGCAGGTGTAAGAGAAGGTACAGTATAGCAAAGAGCTTCAATTTGTTTCTACCGCCTGTGGTTGAAGGAGTGTGATTGGCAGCAGCTTGAATTTTGAAATTTATGCTTTGCTGGTGGTTTGCTCTATCTTCAATTCATGAAGTATTTATTTTTGTAGCCTTTCGGCATAATTAAGGTTAGTGTTAGACGAGTTTTGACCATTGGTTTACGAATCTTTGCCCCAGCAGTTCTAGTATTAGGTATTGTAGCAAAGGCTGCAATACTAGACTGACTAAAGAATCTTACTACTCTCACACTGTTTGTGTTCAATGTAGGGGACAAACATGTTCAGTGGATTTACGTTGTGAGGAATGTAGTGACTGGGATTTAAAGAAGTGGAAGACTTTAGATTCACATCTCAAGAAACTAGCTAGAGATAGGAAGAGGAAAACTATTGCTAGGGATTCTAGTAAAGCTTTAGCTAGTTAGGATTCATCCACTAAGTCGGATGCAATTGCACCTGTAATATCTAGTCCCATTCTATCTCCTCTACCTGTGCAACCCTCTCCTTTACCTGGCTCTCATGTTTCTGACCCCAACACCATCGCCAGTCTGGAGTCGAAAATCAACACTCGCTTCGAGTTGATTGTGCAATCGATCGCTAAATTAGCGTCATTGGTGAAATTGCTAATGGATAAAAGTGAGTTAGAGCGCCCAGTGGCGCCCAGTGCAAGTGCAGTAGAAGTGGAGGAGGTGGCTGTTCGGCCCGCCGATTCTCCTAGGCCAAGGTCCCTGACATACTCACCAGCACCTGGGAGGAGTCAAACTGGCAGCCTAAGGGAGGTCAGTGGGGTCTGCCCCCGAGCAGTCGCCCCCTTGGTTCAGTCTGTTGATGAGTCCCAGACTGCAACCAAAGGCCATTGGAAAGGCCTTCAAGTGAGTGCTCACTATATGTCCTCCAGCTCAGAAGATTTTAGTCCCAGGCGTGCACGGCACTATGTGAACAAGTCACACCTGCTGAAAAGGCTTGCAGTGGAGTTTGAGATTTCTTCCCCTGTTCCTTGTAAGGGGGGTAAGGATTCAGTGTGCCCATCATGTAGCCACTGGGGTACCCCGGAACAGTTCTCTTCTGCTTCTTCTGACGATGGTCGTAAATTGGCGCCAAAGCACATTGTGGTGCAGAGATGTTCATCGTTGAATAAAGGAGCTACTGCATCAGGAGTTGTGCACCCAGCACCTTCATCTCTACAATCACCGCCCGAGCGGCCAGCAACTAGCGTCGAAGCGCCCGAACCCCTGTTTGCGGTTGAGTACCCATTGGCACCCGCTCCTCCACTGCTTCTTAGTAGTGTCGTCTCGGACATTGTTCCTCCTCCAGTTGACCCGATTCAGAGCAAACTGGGTAATATTCTCAGTTTGCTTCAGAAGGCTCCTCCTACAGCTCAGACGACAGCGGATTTATCGCTTTCTCCTGTCTATTCTGAGGAAGAGGTTGTTCCAGAGGAAGATGCTCCTTCGTCGGCGTACTCTGCGTGGTTCGGGTTCCTGCTAGCAACTTATCCAAGCTTCTTTTCGCCAGGTACTCCCTCCATTCCTGCTTCGACTTTCTTTATGGAAGCCCCCCCCTCAGTTGGTTCTTCGAAATTACCAAAATTGGTTCTTTCCTCTTCAGCAAAGAAGGCACTGGATGAAGTAGAAGGGTGGTTTTCTGAGAAGAGGGAACAAGGCAAAGCAGTTTTTTGTTTCCCACCTTCCAAGTTGTCTCAATCAACCTACAGGTTTTATATAACCTGAGAAGCTCCTTCCCTGGGAGTCTCTGCCTCCTCTCAGGGAGACTTTTCCGGCCTTATCAACTTGGCTAGGGGATCAGCATTCTCCTCAGCCAAAATTATGTTTTCAGCCTCGGAACTTGCGTACCTTGTCAAGAATATTTTTAAAGTGTTTGAGGTCATGAGCTTCCTAGACTGGGCAGTTGGGCGCTCTGGCGCGCAAACTTAGAGAGTGCTTCTTGTTACCACAAGAAATCTCGTGGGATCTCTGAGGAGTACTTGCCTGTATTGACAAGGACATTCGCGATTGTACGCAGGAGTTAGCTAGTCTGTACGCCATGGGAGTACTTAAGAAAATAGAACTTTGGTGTTCTTTTACTTCGAAAGGCGTCACTCAGTTTTAGAGATTGGCCCTCCTAGTCTCCCCCTTGGACAAGACATATCTTTTTCCACAGGCTATAGTACTAGACATTGCCTCTGACCTGCAGAAGAAGAACACTCAGGACCTGCTCTCCCAATCTACGAGAAGCCCCAAGGATTCTTCAACTCTTCCTCCCAGATCGTCGTCTCCGCTGCAACCTACTCCCTTTCGGAGCTTCCGTTTTTGGTCCCAAACTAGATCAAGATCATATAATCGTTTCCCACAGCGTTCCATCAAGAAGTCCTCTTCCAAGTCTTACTCCAAGAAATGAAACCATAGTCCTCTGTACTCAGGTGGGAGCACTGCCTCTCCACTTTTGGGAACGGTGGGAACAAAAGGGAGCAGAATCTTGGATAGTGTCTGTCCAGAAGGAGGGCTACACTATTCCCTTTTTGAACAAACCGCCTGTAATCAGCAAGCCAGTTGAATTGACAGCTTACTCTCCAGGCTCAGAGAGATGTGCTGCTCTCTTGCTTGAGGTCTGAGTCCCTTGTTCAGAAAAAGGCTATTGAGGTAGTAGAGGACATTCATTCTCCGGGATTCTACAACCGTCTCTTTGTAGTGGCCACGTCATTGGGGGGCTGGAGACCCGTTTTGGACGTAAGTGCTCTAAATGTCTTTGTCAAAAAGACAACATTCAAGATGGAAACAAACCAGTCGGCCCTTGCAACCATTCGCCAGGGAGAATGGATGGCATCCATCGACATGCAGGACGCGTACTTTCACATTCCAGTACGTCTGAATTCGAGAAAGTACCTCAGGTTTGTGTTTCAGAACAAGGTGTTCCATTTCATGCTCCGTGCTTTGGTCTCTCAATGGAGCTGCAAATGTTTACCAGGGTATTGGCTCCCTTAGTGAAATGGCTTCGTTTGAAGGGGATAAAGATCTCCCTATATCTAGATGACTGGCTACTACGTTCCTGCTCGAAAGCTCAATGTACAGAGGACAATCGCACAACTCTTCTCTTGGCCCAAGAATTGGGCCTTGTCATCAACCTCTACTGACACCTTCTGAAGAGATTCCTTATTTATGAATGACAATCAACTCTCGGGATTTTCGGGTTTTTCCAGTCCCAAAGAGAATAGAAAAGTGTCTCCAGACAGTGGAAGAATTTCTGGAAGTAAACTTTAGCTCGGCCGATCAGTGGATGAGTCTTCTAGGCACCCTGTCATCCATAGAACAATTCGTCACTCTGGGAAGATTTCACCTGAGACCTCTCCAATTCTTCCTCAGAGCCAGCTGGAACAGGAAAAAAGCTTCTGGACTCGTTTGTATTCCCGATAACAGTAGAAATCAAGGAGGACCTTTGTTGGTGGAATTCCAGGAAGAGGCTATCAGAAGAGAAATCTCTTCAACCTCTGAACCCCAGCCTAGAGTTCTTTTTAGACGCGTCGAACCTAGTTTGGGGAGCTTTTTTGAGGCTAAAAGAAGTGTCAGGGACCTGATCTCAGGAACAGCAAAACTGGCACATCAGTGTAAAAGAGTTATAGGCGATATTTCTGGGCCTACAGTGCTTCGCGTCAGAAATTTGGGGAGGACAGTAGCAGTGCATTCAGACAGCTCGATGGCACTGGCGTACATCAAGAAACAAGGGGGAACCCACTCTTTCTCCCTGTGTGAAGCGGCAAGGGGTCTTCTTCTTTGGTTACACCAGAACGACACTCAAGTGACAACACATTTTATCGAGGGGAGACTCAACGTTCTCGCAGACGAATTGAGCCGTCAAAAACAGATCCTTCCCACAGAATGGACATTAGACCCATTGGTTTGTCTGGATCTGTGGAAGCTCTAGGGGAAACCCACGATAGATTTGTTCGCGTCCTCCAGGAATCACCGACTTTCTCTCTTCTGCTCACCAGTACCAGATCCCTTGGCATGGGCGACTGATGCAATGTTGTAGGGTTGGTCGAACAAAGATCTGTATGCCTTTCCCCCATTCAGTTTAGTGAGACATGTCATCAACAAATTCCGGTCTCATCAAAACCTATCCATGATCTTGATAGCCCCCTTCTGGCCAACAAAAGAGTGGTTCCCGGATCTACTAGAATTTATTGCGGACTTCCGGAGACTGCTGCCACAGAAGCAACAACTTCTCAGGCAACCTCACTTTTGTCGGTTCCACCAAAACCTGTCTTCTCTGGCCGGTTATATGCCTCTTTGTTCTACGTCACTTCGTCCAACGTCTCCTTGTCCATTCCTTTTGGTCCAACATCTCTTTGTCCAACGATTTTTTAGTCCAACATCTTTTTGTCCATGAGTTTTTTGGTCCAGTATCTTTTAGTCCAATATCCTTGACTTTTGTTGGACTATTTAGTCAATGACTACATGTAAAACTTGGTAGTTTGGTCTTTAGGTAATCCAGTGATTCCTCGGTAGTTAGGTCGCTGTTAAGAGCAATTTCCCAATATGGAAGTAATGTTTTGTTTTGGAAATTTAAGTAAACTTAGTTTTTGCCCATGAAACCGAAAGGAAGTGCCAACACAATGGCAAGATTTATAATGTCATCAAAAGGAAAAAGGAAAGTAGCTGACGAAAACAACTACATTTATGATTTTCACTCCCACAATGTAAAACTAGAAAAAGATTATTGGCAGTGTGAACTTAGAAAATCGTGCTCAGTGCGTATACACACAGTGATGCAAGAAGATACTCCAAGAATTGTGTGTGTCAGCCGAGCACAAACATCCAGCAGAAGCAGCATTAGTAGCAGCGAGAATCGCTGTAGCTGAAGTGAAGGATGAGTCAGTTGCAAGCATTTCAAATAGTGTGTGTAACATTATATCAGAGAGTGTAATGAGTCTTGATGACAACACCTGTGCTCAGCTTCCTTCCATCCCGGTGCTTTCACGAACACTCCATAAGCACAGGAAAATTGTCGACAGTATTCCTACTCTTCCAAGCACCAGACATGGATTTGAAATCCCAGATAGATTTAGAAATATCAGTAATGGGGAACAGTTTTTACAACTTGACTCTGGCTCACAGGGTACCCTCCGGATTTTAATATTTGCAACTGACAGTGGACTAAGTGACCTTGCAACATTTGCTATATGGTCATGTGACGGAACTTTTAAGAGTGCGCCTAATCAGTGGGCGCAGCTATTCTGTATTCATGTGCAAATTGGAGAAAGCAGTTTTCCGTGACTATATGCTTTGTTACCCAATAAAACAGACAACTTATCGGTGACTATTTTCACAGTTGAAAATTATGCAACCTTTGGTTAACCCAAGTGAACTGATGGTAGACTTTGAAATTGCCATTCATAGAGCATTCACTTCTGTTTTTCCAAATTGCTCAATAGTGGGATGTTTGTTCCATTTAGGGCAATCATTATATCAGAAAACTACTGATTTAGTATTACGAGGAAAATACAAAAGTGAATCTGATTTCTGCTTAAAAGTAAGGTGCTTTTCGGCATTGGCCTTTCTTTCAGTAGCTGATGTTGAGGAAGCCTATGAAGAGCTAACAGATGATGATGAAATTCCTGGAGAATTTATTAGTTACTTTGGTGTCAACTATATGGGTGTAGTGAGAGGTCATGGCAGAAGGAGAAGAAGAGAACCTCCGTTATTTCCAATGGAATTATGGAATGTTAACAACAGAATTGTTAATAACTTGCCAAGGACAAATAACGCTTTGGAAGGATACCATTCATCATTAAAGTTAGGTGCAACCCATCCTAATATTTGGCGGCTGATTAAAAGTTTGGAGAATGAAACTGGCTTGATTCAAACCAAGATAACTCACATTCACCGAGGGGATATACAGTAGTACATAAACAAAAAAAATATAGGCAAATTAATCAGCGGATACATACTTTGGCTGCACATTATGATGATTCTGAAAAAATGGAATTTTTAAAGGCTATTGTTCACAACCTGCACTCTTTCTAAATGTCTGCAATAAATATTTTTTTATACTGTATATATATATATATATAAATGTCTGCAACAAATATTATTTTTTATATATATAAATGTCTGCAGTAAATATTATTATATTTTTATATGTATAAATGTCTGCAATAAATATTATTTTTTAAATTTTTATATATAAATGTATGCAATAAATATTAGATTTTTTCTGTTGTGTTTTTCATTTTCTGGATGTACCTTTAATTAATGTAAAAAATCCAACAAATTCGCAGAGAAAAGCAGACAAAATCGGAGAAAAAGACGCTGGACTAAAGAATCATTGGACAAATAGACGCTGGACCAAAAACCTCATGGGCAAAAAAACTTTGGACAAAATGACTCAGACAAAAAGACTTTGGAGGAAAAAGATTGGACGAAAAGACTGTGCATGCTCTGGCCATAACAGAATTCAAACTGTTAGGCAACTGCTCCGAAAGAAGGGCTTTTCAAGAGCGGCTGCAGACGCAATTGCGAAGTGTAGAAGACAGACATCAGATAATGTCTACCAGACTAAATGGTCCATCTTCAGGTCCTGGTGCAGACGAAATAACGTGCCCTCTTCTGTTACCTCAGTAGCGGAAATAGCAGACTTTCTTCTGTTCCTACGCTCCACTAAAGGACTTTCCACCTCTACCATTAAAGGCTACAGAGCTATGCTTAGCTCAGTTTTCCGCCGTAAAGGAATGGACTTATTGTCTAACCAGGATTTGTCTGACCTTATTAAGTCTTTGATACTGCAAAGTTTAAAGAAAAACCTTTGCTGTCCTGGAACTTAGACGTGGCTTTCCAGTTCACGTTTTGAGCCCATGCAATCTATCTCTTTAAGAGATCTAACCAGGAAAACTCTTTTTCTGGTCACCTTGGCCACTGCTAAGAGGTCCAGTGAAATCCATGCTTTAGACAGAAACAGGATTTTCTCAAGGGAATGCAGTTTGCTCCCTTTCCCTAGACTTTCTGGCTAAGAATGAATCGCCATCAAATCCATGGCCTCGTTCATTTACGATCAAGAACTTGTCAGAGATAGTGGGTCCGTCTGAAGAAGAAAGAACTCTCTGTCCAGTAAGGGCCCTTAAGTTTTATCTTCACAGAACAAAGGACATTTGTGGTACTTCAAGAAACCTTTGGTGTTCTGTGAAATATCTTTCTAGACCCTTGTCTAAGAATGCCCTGGCATTTTTTCTGAGGAATCTGATTTCAGAAGCACATTCCATGGTGAACAAAGACTTGCTCTCCGCTTACAAGATAAAACCCCATGAGATAGGAGCAGTCGCTACGTCTTTGGCGTTTAAGTGCAATTTATCCCTCACGTCAATTGTGCAAGCGACGTTTTGGAAGTGCAAGTGGGTGTTTGCATCGCATTATTTAAAGGATATTGAGACTAGTGACGATCAATGCAGTACCGTGGTTCCATTTTGCATGGCTGGCGTGGTGTTGGGTGAGGAAACTTAGAAAGCAATGTCCTTTCTTTAATCTCTTTGCCTTGCTTAGGTGTTGAGTTTTTGGGGAGCCTGGGAGTACTATGTACTTGGAGTACCCTCCAGTCTTTTGGTTTTTATGGTTGGGTATTGGTGTTTTTAGTTTGTTTTTTGGTGGTTAAGGTGACTGTTTACTCCGGTTATTTTGTGTGGTACTGCGCCCTGGCAGGGGCATCTTGTTGTACTTTGCTAGCCCTTGGAAATTAGTCCATCGCTACAAAGCACCCACTGTAGTAGTAGTAGGCCCCCAAGGCTTTATCGCCTCGCCCCTACTGGATAAGATGAGCGCCAACCAGAGGCAGTATCTACCTGTAGCAGCTCTCTTATCAGGTAAGGTTCAACAACATGGATTCAATGTTAGCAAATTTCTATTCTCAAACTCATTACTATTAATAATGTTTTGGGATAGTTATGTCCAACATTCCCACCTCCATTCAATGTGGGAATCAGCTATGTATTACTGGGTAAGTTGCCATATAAAAATGACATTTTTATAATAAAATAAAGTTTTACATATACTTACCCAGTAATTACATGATCGGAGCCCACCCGCCTCCCCTCACTTGGACATAAGGGCATAAACAAATTGAAGCTCTTTGCTATGTTGTACCTTCTCTTACACCCGAAAGTGGGCGGGGCACGTCGCCTCAACCAAAACAGATTAGCGTGACCTGCAATTTCAAAATTTTAAGCTGCCGATTAAAAGAAACTAATAGCTATGTAATTACTGGGTAAGTATACATAAAACTTTATTATAAAAATGTAATTTTTTTTTTCACAAAAAACTAAACCTCTTTTCTCCATTATATAACACAATGTGGTAATTTACAAGATAATTATAGTGACACAATGAAAGTATTTTTTACTCTTATCACCCGTGTGTCCTGACTTTCTTGCATACGATGGCTGGATGTTTCAAACACTTGTGAGTAGGTTTACTAGTCCTCCAATTCTTGTCTAATGGAGCCCAGCATATTGACAAAAGCAGAAGACATACTTGGCTGCGGTACTAAGCTGGAGGACTGAGTTACTGAAAAAGTGGATGGCAATGGGCTTGGGTGCATAGTGGTTTGGGATCCGAAGAAGCTGTTGAGGGTACTTTGATGATATGAACGACGATTCTGTTTGGCAGTGACAAGCCTTCATAACTCTCGAAGTTGTGCAACCTATTCCAAGGCTCCGGGAAATTCTATCGGGTAAAATTTGGGGTTCTCCAATCGGGAAATTCTATCGGGTAAAATTTGCGGTTCTCCAATATCTAAATAGCTATATCGAAGGCCATCAATATTTGCTTGTATGAGGGGAGTTGTTGTGAAACAGCGTCTTCATCTTCATCAGCCACTTCTTCACCAATAACTGCAGCAGCTCTCACTGTCAAAGAGAAGCTGGTAGCCAGGGTCGCCACCGTCATCATCCAGCCACTCCTGTACATCATCCTCAGGAACATCATTGCTTCCAGTCACGAGTGTGGCATGGAAGTCCTTGACATTGAACCCCTGAAGTCTATCATGGCCTCTTCTCCGTTCAGAATATGGATGCAGGGGAGGTTGAGGTCCCTTCAGCAAAGTACTTCCAAGCACAAGATTCTCCAGTGTCTGTTGCCCCCATTTATCCAAGTCTTGTTGCTTCTCCTCAACCTCCAGTACTACCACCACTAATTCTCTTTACCTAGTAATGCTTCAGTCTTCACAGCAGAGCTGTGTGTAGTCACATTAGCAATCAAAATAATAAAGAAAGTATCTTTCAATAAATTTGTGAATTTTAGTGACTTGAGAAGCACTATAGAAGCTGTTCAAAATTACTACCCAAAAAATAATATTGTATAGCAGGTTAAGTTTGAACTTTACAAACTGTAATAATGGAAAAAATATTGAACTATGTTGGATTATGGCCCATGTAGGGATTAATGGAAACAAAGAGGCTGATAAAGTAGCTAAAGAAGCAGTCCACATGACAAGAGCAACTGTAAATATTCCTATTATCGATTATATAAGATATATAAAAACAATTATTATTGTAAATAAATGACAAAATATGTGGAACAAGGAACTTAAATTAATAAATTGAAACATAAAATCCTGTGTTGGAAAATGGAGTTCATCATATCAGAGAAGGAGACACAAGCAATTCTGATGTGTCTTTGAACAGACCATACTTGTTTGACACATGGACGCTTAATGAACAGTCCACACAACCCTCCTCATGTATGCTCAGAATGCAAAGTGATAATAACAGTTAAACATGTATTGTGTGAATGTCAAAAATATAACTAACAGCTATTATCAAATTTGGAAGTAAATTGTTGAGGGAAATTTTGTCAGAATCTTCTACATTTCAGTCATCCTAATTTTAATATTCATGAAGAATGATTTAATTGATAAAATATAAAAATAAAGCAGTAAATACTGGCAGGCCCTGGTTTACGGTGGGGGTTCTGTTGCCTGCGGCGCCCCCTAACCCCAAAAACAGTGTAAACTGGAACATTATACTGTACTGTACAGTTGGCCGCTGGTATTTGTGGGGGATGTGTACCACAAAACCTCATGAGTGGCTAAAATCCACGAATACTTAAAACCCCTCTAAAAATGCTTAGACCTGCCTGTTTTGATAGTTCAGACACAAAAAAAAAAACTATCTAAAAATGCTTATACCTGAGTGTTTTAAGTTTTATCACAAAAAGTGTGTTTAATCATGAAAATGATATGACAATGCAGTAATTAGTGAATATTTCTCAGTGAAAAATACTGTGAATAGTCAAATTATCCGCGAAAAATGTGTATATATGTTCCATAGTGAGATCTGCGAATCCAGAACCACGAATAGGCCACGGTCAACTGTAGTAATAATGGGAATAAATGGCACTTATGGTGCCTTATGGCGCTTAGGTTATGGCACTAAAACCAGGTACGGCACCGTAAAACTCTTTACAGCGCCATAAAATCAGGTTAACCGCGCCATGAGCCAAGCTCTGTAAAGTTGGAAAGCTGTGAACTGAGACTGCCGGAAACTGGGGACTGCCTGTAATGAAAATACAAAAACTTTAAGGTCTTTAGTGAATAAATAAGTAAAAAGTAAAATTTAAAAATGTTATATTCTGAATTTTAACATTCCGTTTTTTGTGTGTATATATGAAAACATGAGTAAAAGTATTTAATGTATGCATGTATTCCATTGTAAAAGCATATGCCTTTGTGCAGTTTTTAAATTCCATTTTCATTCATTCATCATGCTGAATGACCTATTTCATTCTAATCCTTTGAGCCAGCCCTATGAGAGCTGATAGTCAGCTTGGAGGTCTGATTACTGTCATTGTGTCTGCTATTAGGCAGCAAGTGTTTTCTTAATACAAACCTATTCAGGTTCAATTCCAAAGCTCATGCTCTTAGCCGGTGGCCACTTACATTATTTTCATTACATGAATTTCAAGGACCTTACTAATGTTCAGGGTGGAATTCTCCCCTAGTTTTCAACGTCTCTATTTAAAGTCTTTAATAGCATAAGAATGATATTTATTTCTCTGTTATTATTTCACCGGCTGACACGGGTCCCCGATCCAGAAAAAGGATTTTGACAAAGGAAAAATCTATTTCTGGAGAGGGGCCCGTGTCACCCGGTGACCCACCCATGTTTTTCATTCTCTCCCTCCCATGGTAAACATCATTCTAGTGGGGTGGGTGCTAACATGGAATGCGACTAGTGTTGCCTTGTGTATGGTCCGCGAGTGGTGCGTGGGCTTGTATCGGTACCTCTCTCGTTGGGACTTTTGACATTGGGAATCTTTATAGGGCAGGGTCCCGTGATTGTGACAATCTCACCCTTTACCATATACGACTCCATTTCTTGGAGCTCGCTCTGCGGGTAGTAACCCCAGCTTTACATTTAGCTTTTCTCTGGTATCTAGCAACGGAATTACCTAGAAATAAGTGCTGAATGGATTATTTCACCGGGTGACACGGGCCCCTCCCCAGAAATAGATTTTTCCTTTGTCAAAATCCTTTTTTAATAATAATAATAATAATAAATACAGGAGGAGACCTTCTCTGAGGGCAGTTGCATTAAAAATTATAGCTGTTTTCCATGGCATTCAATTTATATAGAGTCTTCTCTATTCTTCTTCTTATCTTTTTTTCCTCAGCCTGTAGCTGGTGTATTAGGTTTCCCAAGGACATACAAAGATTTCTGTTTTCTTAGTTTTATTTCCTCTGATGTATCAGACGCTCTCTGGCGTTTATCTTCAAAGAGTGAATGAATGGCATGCAGGTTACAAGGGTATATATAACAAACGGGGGTATACAGTTGTCAAGTCGGTTATTCAGCAGTGTTTTGGGTGGTCCTAATAGGTTGGTGACGAAATCTGGCTTGGAGGTGTTGGCCTAATCGCTACTTGAATTTGGAAGTGGCTGTTATCCGCGATTATACGTTGTTCAAGTAATCTCTCTCTTTTCTCTCTCTCTCTCTCTCTCTCTCTCTCTCTCTCTCTCTGTTTCTTAAATTTCTCTGTATGATGGTAGGGAGAAATTCAGTTTTCTTCACTGTGTTGATGTTCGGCTTTTTTTCTTAGATATGTAAAGCTTGAGAAAGCTACGTAGTCAAATCAACATCCATTGCCTGGTCGATGATTTTGGTGTTCTTTACGAGTTCTTCTCTTTCAGGCCTTCTTTGGTGTTTTTGAGCGTAATGATTAAAAATTGCCCCTTCTTGGAGGCGACAGGAGAGACGCTTTGAGAGTTTGGTAGTCATCATCCCGATATAAGAGTGGTGGCATCTTTCCACTGGGCATGTGAATTCGTAGATGACACTACTTCTCTTCAAAGGCATTTCTGGGGGTGCAGGGTTGTTTTTAAGTAATAACTGGCTTGTTTGCAAATTTTTATTTATAGTATATTATCAGTGCAATTTTGTCATCTTCTTTAATAGGGGTTACATTTTCATTTATTGTTTTTCTGTGGGCCTTCTCATCTTCTGATGCATATAGTTTCTGTAATATAGTTTTATGGACTTACTATGGTTGTTTCCGGTCGCTGTCATGCTTTCCTGGTGCCAGTTATTTATGAGACTCGGATTTGTTGTTCAACCATATGATTAGAGAAGTTGTTGTTAATAAGTATTTGCGTTGATTTGTCGATCTCTTCCGTCGTTCCTTTCCACGTGGAACAGTTTGAGAGAAGCGCGGGACGAAAGGCATCAACCACGGACTTTTTATACCTGTCCGGCACTTGCTGGACCCATTAAGGCATAGACCTGGGTTCGTGGGTTTCTTGTAGACTGCGGTGGTATAACCCGTCCGGGTCTGCTGCACTCGAACGTCCAGGAAGGGAAGGGCGCCGTCAACACTACATTTGCACATGAAACGGAGGACGGAACATTCTTCAAAAGTGGTCCTTAATTTTTCCAGCTCTTCTTCGTTATTCACTCTCGCAAATGTGTTGTCTGTATACTAAGAAGGCCCCCTTCATCACCCACAGAGGACATCTTTACTGCCAGATTGATGGCATGGCGATGGGATCCCCTCTAGGGGTCCTATTTGCCAATTTCTACATGAGTGTCGTAGAGGAGAGGGTCTTCAGTAAGATCCCCTGCCCTCCTCAATACTACAGGTATATAGACGACACATTTGTGAGAGTGAATAACGAAGAAGAGCTGGAAAAATTAAGGACCACTTTTGAAGAATGTTCCGTCCTCCGTTTCATGTGCGAATGTAGTGTTGACGGCACCCTTCCCTTCCTGGAGGTTCGAGTGCAGCAGACCCGGACGGGTTATACCACCGCAGTCTACAAGAAACCCACGAACCCAGGTCTATGCCTTAATGGGTCCAGCAAGTGCCCGGACAGGTATAAAAAGTCCGTGGTTGATGCCTTCGTCTGTCGCGCCCTCTCAAACTGTTCCACGTGGAAAGGAACGACGGAAGAGATCGACAAATCAACGCAAATACTTATTAACAACAACTTCTCTAATCATATGGTTGAACAACAAAACCTAGTCTCTATAAATAACTGGCGCCAGGAAAGCATGACGGACACCAGAAACAACCATAGTATATAAGTCCATAAAACTATATTACAGGAACTATATGCATCAGAAATATGCAGAAGATGTGAAGGCCCTCAGAAAAATAATAAATGAAAATGTAACCCCTATTAAAGAAGATGACAAAATTGCACTGATGATATACTATAAAAATTTGAAAACAAGGCAGTTATTACTTAAAAACAACCCTGCACCCCCAGAAACGCCTTCGAAGAGAAGTAGTGTCATCTACGAATTCACATGCCCGGTGGAAAGATGCCACCACTCTTATATCGGGATGATGACTACCAAACTCTCAAAGCGTCTCTCCTGTCGCCTCCAAGAAGGGACAATTTTTAATCATTACACTCAAAAACACCAAAGAAGGCCTGAAAGAGAAGAACTCGTAAAGAATACTAAAATCATCGACCAGGCAATGGACCGCTGATGGCTACGGCTTCTTGAAGCTTTACATATCTAAGAAAAAAGCTGAACATCAACACAATGAAGGAAACTGAATTTCTCCCTACCATCATACGGAGAAATTTAAGAAACTGACCGACGACAGACACCGAGAGAGAGAGAGAGAGAGAGAGAGAGAGAGAAAGAGAGAGAGAGAGAGAGAATGAGAATGAAAGAGAGAGAGAGAGAGAGAGAGAGATAAAGAGAGAGACAATGAGAGAATGAGAAGAGAAAGAGGAAATGTGATAGAAAGAGAAGGAGAGGAAGAAACTGAAAGGGACCCAGCATCGGACACAGAAGGCAGATTACCTGAACAACGTATAATCCCGGATAACAGCCACTCCCAAATTCAAGTAGCGATTAGGTCCAGAAGGTCCCAATGCCTCCAGACCAGATTTCGTCACCAACCTATTAGGACCACCCAAAACACTGCTGAATAACCGACTTGACAACTGTATACCCTCGTTTGCTATATATACCCTTGTAACCTGCATGCCATTCATTCACTCTTTGAAGATAAACGCCAGAGAGCGTTTGAAACGTCAGAGGAAATAAAACTAAGAAAACAGAAATCTTTGTATGTCCTTGGGAAACCTAATATACCAGCTACAGGCTGAGGAAAAAAAGATAAGAAGAAGAATAGAGAAGACTATATAAATTGAATGCCTTGGAAACAGCAATAATAATAATAATAATAATAATAAAAAAACTACCATCACCTTCTCCAGGAACTTCCACCAGTATAGCTGTTTTGTTGCAACAATAACACCTTGGTCTATTGGTTGAATGAGTGCAGTCATATTAGGAGGCAATTACATGACCCTAATACGACCTTCATCACCAACCAACTGGGCTGTGTTAGGATGTACTGTACAGGCACATTGTCCATGAGAAGCAAAGCCTTCACCCGACGTCTAGCAATCCCAAGGTCCTGTGTCTGATGACGAATAACCTCTTCACAAAAATGATTACGGAACCAATCAGAAATGATCTTGGTGGTGAACCAAGCCTTTGCCAAATGATACCAAATCACCCAACAAGCCACGCAGGGCACATGGTAGCTTTGCATGTCCAACTGCCGTCGCTTTGCAACGATGTCCACTAGTAGCTTTTGCACATAACAAAGCAGAAATATGTTGCTTGGAAAGCTTTCGAGTGGGTAAATTCTTTTTTCTTGTCATCAGTCAAGGTGTTAGTGGGTAAAGAGTGATATAATAGATCAGTTTTGCCGGCATTGTAGTCTGCCCTAAAACAATGTCTTTTTTCTTCACCCAGTCTTGCAGTGACTAGCAAAATTCCTCTATTCCCTCCTCGGAAACATCTAAAGCTTCACCTTGACTTTTCTTGTGTGTAATCCCATGTCAAATTTTGAACTGGAACAGTCAACCGACAGATGCTCTTAAAGTCTACAGCTTTATGCAAGTCTGCGAACTTCGAAGCTGTAGCCTTCAACTCAAGCACTGCGATTGTTCACACCAGCAGTCAGTTGTTGCTAAAACCACATCACGGTAGACTGATATATGTCATCATAACAGCCTTTTGCCATGACCTTGCGGGTTTTACTCCTGGCCATTTTCTTACTGAATTCCTTTGCGTATTTCTTCAGCTTGTCCTGTGAAGCCTTAATATCATGTAGGGTTGACCTGGCAATGCCATACTCCATTATATTTGAATGGGTCCAACCTTGCTCCATCCTCTGAACAATTTCCAATTTTTTGTGTAAGTCTTGTTAGCCCTGGCATCGGCAAAGAGAGTAGGCGAGTTGCATGGCCTCTTGGTCAATGTTAAGCACTCAAGAGGATGGGGATCTGCCTTGCTTCAACTTGTCCTAGATTTTGTAATAAAGACTCAGAACCCATTGGTCCCTGACATCAGGTACGAGTCCTTTTTGATCTCCCCCATGGAGGATTTTCTCAGTAGCGCTCTGGACAAGATGCTACTGTGTCCTGTAAGGGTGCTGTGGTACTATGTAAAGAGAACTCAAGACCACAAGCCTGAATGTCATTGCCTGTTTGTTAGTACTGGCAGGGCCAAGAAAGAATTATCCAAGAACAATTTATTTCTGGTTTTGTGAGACAGTCACTCAGGTGTAGTGCTCATTCAGTGAAGAGGGCAAATGTGCATTTTGGGTGAGATCTCATGAAGACAGGGATTGCTCGCCATTAGCATTCTATAAGAACCTGTCGTTTCATCAGGTATAGCATGCAGGGGTGTGGGCATGTCAGACTGCAAGTCCTTCGACACATTGTTCTTGGGTCCTTTGGTGGCTGCTCAACAAGTTATGTATCTAGCCCAGTCTCCCTTATGGGACAGGTAGCACCTTGTCTTAAAGTATTTGGTCAGCAAAAGAGAGTTTTGTGAGTTAATAGTTTTTCCCTCCATTCTTTTTCCTTCTATCGCTGGGTTAGAGAGTTAAGTTGCCAGGCAGCATACAAGCTAAACAGACATGAAGTGCAGGTAAACTGTGTGACTGAGCACCAGTCTTTTTGTTTTAGTTATGAAGGGATGCAAATCCCCCTCTTAGCAGTGGAAGAGGAGGGATAGGCAATAGAACAAATCCATTGATGATATATTCCTGTTTTATTGTCCAACATTTCATTTCTTTCAAGGTTCTTACATGCCTATTTGGTAATTGCTTTGCAAATCCAGTACTTAATGGTCCAGAAGTTAAGCAGCTGCAACATCCCATTTGGACAGCTTACAAGAGGTGCAAGGTATCTTTCCTTTGTTCCTTTTGTACCAGGAAGATGGCAATCCCAGGTTCAGGTGAACCCTCCAATTTGTTGTAAGAGCACCCCAATTTTCCCCCACCAATAGGTCTCGTGTAAAGAATAAAGGTCTGTATTTGTATAGGAACAAATATGAAAATTTTCAAGGAATTTGAATTTTCCCTAACATATAAACATGAAATGCTTCATATACATTGCCCACCTTAGCCACCCCTCTCAATCTGACACTTGGGCCAGAGGGCAAAGTAGTGTTGACTGACATGTGGGCAGGGCTACCCCCTGCATGTTGATAGTTAATTACCTTGTCAACAAGTTTAAATGGCTGTTTCCAGCTCATGCCTGGAGCAAAATCCCTATGTAAAAAGCTTCAAGTTTGTATGTTAGGAAATATTCAGATTTGTTTAAAAATTAGATATACAGTATTTGAAAAGAATAATTTACTACAACAATATTAGAGGTGATTTTTACCTGTGTTCTTAAATTTATTTTGCAGGAGTAGTTACTGGTATAACCTAAAAAATGCGGGCCATAATATTACTACTGGTGGCGACCCTAGGGTGCATCAGTTGGGCGTCGCAGGAGTGCAGAAATATGGTATCCTGCTCAGCTTGCATTCAGACTCCTAATTGTATGTGGTGTGGAAAATCTGGAGTGAGTATCAGGGTGTTGAGATTTTTAAAATGTTGAAATATACTTGTATGTACAAGGTTTTCTATTTTATACCTGTAAAAAAATATCAGGAGTGTTCTTATAGCCCTTGTTTATTAAACAAAAGAGGTGTGTTTAATATTTTTTGGAATGGATTTTTTGTATGTATCTTACCTGCTGTTAAAGTGAGCTTATAAGCTAACCTTAACAGTAGGTAAGTGTCCAAATAATGAATCTTATCATAATTTTAATTTTGGTGTTGATCCTAGCTTTAATAGTATAGTATTTATAGTTATTATGAATTTGAAATTGCAGTAATACTGGAATTTTTATGTATCAGAAATAAATTTAAATTTAAGGTGGTTTATGTATTAAATGAATAGTAACTGTCACGTTTTGTAGTTTTATGTAAGTTAACCCTTTAACGCCGAAGCCCTATTTACAAAAACGTCTCCCGTATGCTGGCGGCGTTTGGTGAGTTAGCGCCGAAGCGGAAAAAAAGTTTTAAAAAAAAATCACAGCACGCTTAGTTTTTAAGATTAACATTTTTGGCTCATTTTTTTTGTCATTGCCTGAAGTTTAGTATGCAACCATCAGAAATGAAAAAAAATATCATTATCATATATAAATATTGGAATATATAACAGCGAAAAAAAACTCGTATATAATTGTATACAAATCATTAAAAGCAAAACGGTTAAAGCTAATGAGTTAATTTTTTTAGTTGTATTGTACACTAAATTTAACATGATTTTGGTATATAACAAATTTTAAAACGATCAAGCAACACAGAGAAAATATTATCACAAAATGATGCATGAATTAAATATAACGCATGATACGTAAAAAATGTTTTTTTTCAAAAATTCACCATAAATCGAAATATTGTGCTAGAGACTTCCCGTTTGTTGAAAAATGAAGGAAATTGATTGAATATTACTAGACTGTAAGTGTTTTAGCTTACAATTGCGTTTTTTTACCATTTCAGTCGAGTTAAAGTTGACCGAAAGTCGAATTTTTTCTATTTATCGTGATTTATATGGAAATATTTCAAAACCGATAAAAGCTAAAACCATGAGTTATTTTTTGTTGTATTGTACATGAAATTGCGCACATTTTCATATATAAAACTTTGTGACGACTAATATAAAGCGGTGCAAATATGACAACGAGACGAAAGAATTTCTGAGATGTTCGGCCGAGTTACAGCGCTTTTCATAAGGAAAATGTTTTTAAAAATTCACCATAAATCGAAATATTGTGCTAGAGACTTTCAATTTATTGCAAAATGAAGTTAAACGATTGAATATTACTAGAATGTAAGAGTTTTAGCTTACAATTGCGTTTTTTTACCATTTCAGTCGAGTTAAAGTTGACCGAAGGTTGAAATTTTGGCAGTTATTGTGATTTATGTGAAAATATTTCAAAACTGATAAAAGCTACAACCATGAGCTATTTTCTGTTGTATTCTACATGAAATTGCGCACATTTTCATATATAAAAGTTTATGTAACGACTAATGTAAAATGATGCAAACATTATGACAACATGACGAAAGAATTTCTGAGATGTTCGGCGAGTTAAATATTACTATTAAAAGACGTAAGGAAAAAATTTTTTTTTCAGAAATTCACCATAAATCGAAATATTGTGCTAGAGACTTCCAGTTTGTTGCAAAATGAAGGTACATGATTGAATATTACTAGAATGTAAGAGTTTTAGCTTATAATTGCGTTTTTTACCATTTTCGCCGAGTTAAAGTGGACGAAGGTTGAAATTTTTGGCAGTTATTGTGACTGCAAAATTTCAACCTTCGTCAACTTTAACTCTCGGCGAAAATGGTAAAAACGCAAATTATAAGCTAAAACTTATAGTAATATTCAATCATGTACCTTCATTTTGCAACAAACTGAAGTCTAGCTAGCACTAATATTCGATTTATGGTAAATTTCTGAAAAAATTTTTTTTCCTTACGCCTGCGTAACATCTCAGAAATTCTTTATAGATCATGTTGTCATAATGTTTGCATCGTTTTACATTAGTCGTTACATAAACTTTTATATATGAAAATGTGCGCAATTTCAACAGAAAATAGCTCATGGTTGTAGCTTTTATCAGTTTTGAAATATTTTCACATAAATCACAATAACTGCCAAAATTTCAACAACCTTGGTCAACTTTAACTCTTCGAAAATGGTCAAAAACGCAATTGTAAGCTAAAAAAACTCTTACATTCTAGTAATATTCAATCGTTTATATGAAAATATTTTAAAACTGATAAAAGCTACAACCATGAGTTATTTTCTGTTATATTCTACATGAAATTGCGCACATTTCCATATATAAAACTTTATGTAACGACTAATATAAAACAGTGCAAACATTACGACAACGTGACGAAAGAATTTCTGGCGTAACGTAAGGAAAAAGTTTTTTCAGAAATTCACCATAAATCGAAATATTGTGCTAGAGACTTCCAATTGGTTGCAAAATGAAGGTAAATGATTGAATATTACTAGATCGTAAGAGTTTTAGCTTAAAATTGCGTTTTTACCATTTCGGTCGAAATGAAAGTTGACCGAAGGTTGAAATTTTGGCAGTTATCGTGGTTTATATGAAAATATTTCCAAACTGATAAAAGCTACAACCATGGGTTGTATTTTGCTGTATTGTACATGAAATTACGCACATTTTCATATATAAAACTTTATGTAACGGCTAATATAGAACAGTGCAAAAATTACGACAAAATGACGAAAAGAATTTATGAAATTTTCGGCTGAGTTACCAAGTGCGTAAGAAAAAAAGTTTTTCAAAAATTCACCATAAATCGAAATATTGTGCTAGAGACTTCCAATTTGTTGCAAAATGAAGGTACATGATTGAATATTACTAGAATGTAAGAGTTTTAGCTTACAATTGCGTTTTTCGACCATTTTGTTGGTCGAGTCAGAGTTGACCAAAGGTTGAAATTTTTGTAGTCGACGTGGGGTGCGTCCCACTCGGCACCCAACAGACAATTTTAGTCGACGTATGATACGTCCAGTAGGCGTTTAAGGGTTAATTGATTTATTTAATCTATTATTTTAATATTTCATATCATTTCTTTGTGGAACATTTGACCATTGTAATTCATTTCCATTAATCATTATTTGGGATGTATCTTACGTACTGTTAAAGATAGCTTATATCTCCGTGCCGATAGGTGAGTCAGCATTCAAACAAAATAAGAATACTTGGCTGATCCAGGAGACTGTCTAGTTCTCCTGTTCTGTGCCAGGTGTGTTTGAATATTTTATCTCTTGTCAAGATTCTCCTTGCCACCATTGTGTATAGGTGCTTGTTGGTACTTCATGATTTTTAGCTGCTGGCTTCTGTCATGATACTGTACTTTTAATCTTCCTAAATGTCTTCCACCAGAAGCAAAACAAAGAACATCAAGTTCTGTAGGAATGATTCCTGTTAAGCAGGATGTTGAATTTTGAGGTAGATAGACGCACTATTTGTGCTGGCTGCAGGGGTATACAGTAGTGTATGATTTAGAAACTAGACACGAGGAATGTAGGGATTGATCTAAGGACTTTATGCTGGAGTTCGTCAGATACAGGAAAATTTAACTAGTACTGAGACTTCCTTTTTAGCTCCACCTTCCTCTCCCCTTATGGTTCAGGAAAGCTTATCAAGAAGTTGGAACAGGATGTAAACTTTATTGTAGAATCAGTTAAAGATTTGACTGAATTTATGTTAGAGAACTGTGCTGGGTCCCCCCATTTTGGCATTCCCTTGTAAGAGGTCAGGTGTCAGTGCCCTTGCCCGTATGTAGCCTAAGTCTAAGACTGCAACAGTTGGAAGAGTCCGCTGCCAGGGAACTGGGTCAGTTCTCAGGGAAATGGGATTTTGTGCTTTCAGTCACCTGCTTCTCATTTTTCACACCAAGTCTTGTTTAATGCGTTCACATAAAGGTGGCTTAGGTGAACGTAAATCTTCGCACTGTACTTCGACTTCTCCATCATCAGCATCTAGTAATGAGGTTGTTAACACCAATAGGAATAAGGATGTAGGTACATGTATAGACATTGTTATTAATAATAATGTGTGTAGAGAGAGGTTCTCACTCTTATGTTATGTTGACTCAGTCAATTGCTAAACCAATCTCATCTACGTCTACTGCACATTCTGCTATTCCTCTTTCTCTTCTAAATGCACTTGTTTGTATTTTACATGCTGTTTCTTTGGTCATTGGAGAATCTCTTCCTTCAGACTCTTAATATTTATCTTTCCAGTCCTACTATGGTTACAGATTCTCCTGTGGTTTCCAAGTCAGATGCTATTCTAGCTGTTTTACTTTCTAAGGGTGTGTCATCTGGGAATGCTCTGAAGTCGGTGGAGGTGCTGTAGGGTCCGCATGTGGACCCCACACAGCTTCATTGCACCAGCCAGTAATCCCACAACAATGCTGCAATGTGTGGACAAAAGAAACACAGCATCTGTCACGCATTGTTTGTACATACATCTCCTTTATTATTACTGTATTGTCATATCAAATGTATCATCAACATATGCATTGTACTGTTAGCTTCTCAGCCATATGTATATTAACTTCAATCATGTATTATGTACCAATTTGTACATATACTGTATTTCCATCTGCCAACAAACACAAGTGATTGTGTTTAATCTTTGTTTCTACCTGCCTGATGTCAGGCGCTACATTTCCGCTCGCAAGAGTTATTGACCTGTGTGTTTGCTGTCTGAATAAATTAGTAAGAATGTGAACTCTTGGCACTTACTTGTACCCATTGTTACATTGGTGACCCACGGAGATGACCGACCCAGTAAACACCAACAATGCCTGCCTCTCCAGTGAAACCCTTGCTGCCACCTCCATACGTCTACCTCCATTCACACCTCACAACCCAGAAGCGTGGTTCTTCAGGGTGGAAACAATCTTCCAATTGAATAAAATCACCTCTGCAACACACAAAGCAGACGCCATCCTCGAATTCCTGCCAGGCGACATCTTCGAGCAAATAGCAGGATGACTTGAAGAACTCCTACAAATTGCTGAAGGACCAGCTGAAGTCATCCTTCAGCATGCCACCTGCCCTAAGAGCCAAGAAATTCCTCAACTATGTGGGGGCACCCATAGGAGAAGAGAGACCATCACATGTCTACAAACAATTGCAGAGGCTCATCAATCTACCCGCCACAGATGACCATCCTGAGTCATCCATAGTCCTTGTGAGAGAGGTACTCCTCACAAGACTACCCCACCAAACAGTGGTGGCCATGCCCAACGCCTCCACCATGTCAGTCGAAGAATTCCTTAGATTAGTCGATGCAGTCCATGTGGCCCACAAGACTGTGGAGCCCACACAGCCACCACCAACAGCAGCAGAAATACCACGACCAGCCCAGCAGTCAACCGACACAGACTCCGACAAACCGCTAGAGGGAATATGCTACTTCCACTGGAGATTTGGAAAGAACCCCACAGGTGTGAAAAAGGCTACCTTTTTTTTAAAAAAACATGCAGTCGCACACATGACCCAACCAACTAAACATCAGTGGTGAGCAGACCGGTTGCCTCGTAAGAGAAACTGTGTCTTCTCCCCACCACTGTCTTTCTTCCAGGTACGAACAAAAAGGCTCCACGTGCTTCTTCATCAGGGACGAGAGGTCTGACACGAAGTTACTCATGGACACCAGAGCATGTAGATCATTTGTCCCAGCCAGTCCAAACAAACGACTCAACCCCGCTCGTGCTCAGGATGAATGGAAGACGAAACATGAACATGTCATTCATCAGGAAAGACTGTTGTTGGACCTTCATCACGGCAGACATGACGATAGCACTGTTGGGAGCGGACTTCCTAACAGCACACAACCTGCTAGTGGATGTGGCATCAAAAACAACTGATCCAGAGAACAACTTCGATGTCGTATCCTCAACATCCATGCAGACGTATGTCTGCCACACCATAACCGAAGCAGCAAAGACGACAGATATGCCCAATTGCACTAGCTGCCCCACCACCAGAAATACAACATCTCCTACAAGACTACCAAGAGGTCTTCAAGGACGACCTGCAGCATGCATTAACCAAACCAGCAAAACATAACATCCAGCACTTTATAGAAACTGAAGGACCCCGATCCACTCATGCTTCAGACGTTTAGCCCCAGAGAAGCTCGCCTATGCCAACCAAGTGTTCAAAGAGATGGAGGAAGCCGAATATGCCAAAAAGCCCCCAGCCCTTGGGCATCACCCCTTCACATGGTACCAAAACCCGATGGAACATGGCCCCAGTGCGGGGATTACCGGCGACTAAACATCAAAACAAAGCCAGATAGATACCCGTTGCCAAACATAACAGACATAATCAACCAAATGACCAGAGCAAAGATCTTCACCAAAGTAGACCTGATGAAGGGATACTTCCAGGTCCCAGTAGTGAAGGAAGATAAAGAAAAGATCGCGATCATCACCCCTTCAGCACCAACACGTTCAACCCTACAGCTGTTTCAGCCTTTGCAACGCAGTGGCAACCTTCCAAAGACTGATGGACAAACTGCTTAGCGACCTCCCATTCTGCGTAGTCTACGTCGACGACAAGGGAATAAATGCAGTGAAGATAAGCAAAGTCTTTCTTGTACATGAAAATTACCACGGTCTTTCATATACCAACACCTCCCTCCCGCCTTACGCTCGTAGCACACTCTTGAGCGGACCCGTTTCCTCTAAGCCTTTGAGAACAACGTGGGATAACTGGGGAGATATTATCTGTCGACTGCTATTCTAGGTTGGAGCAAGGAGTCATGGAGGAAGTGGGGAAGGGGTCAACAATGAGAGTGGCACTGGTTGAAGGAAATGACAGTTTTGCCACCACACGACCACATGGGAAATGGATCTTGTAATCCCTGGACCTTTCACATCCCATGGCTATTCCAACTTTGTCCCAGCAGTGAGATGTCTAGTCTTGGATCCAAACTCGTTGTCCAACTCTCAATCTGGGTAAGGGACGAGCATGCTTGTTGTACTGAGTCTTGACATGCTCAGCACGGGCAGCCGCATGACGGTCACAGTCCTCAGTGTTGGCCTGTCCCTCTTGTGAAAATGTTTGAGGGTGGGCAGGGATGCATGACCTGAGAGGTCAGCCATGCAGGATCTGGGCAGGGGAATGCCTTGTGAAGTTGGGAGTATTTCTGAGCTCTAAAAATCCTCAGTCGAATGCTTCACAATTGATGTTGCTGGCTGGTACTGTTGATAAGATAAGGTGCATGATTGACTTCACAGCAGCTTAGGCATGACTGTTTGATTGCAGGTAATGTGTGTTGAACTCCCCAATGCTTCATAAATTCTTGGAACTCGGCACAGGTGAACCGTGGTTCTCCATCAGTCCTGAGACGACGAGGGACTCCAACTTCTTGGAAGTACGGGCAAAAGATCCTGATGGTGTTAGAGTTGGTAATTTCACCTTTGCAAGGGACGACAGCAGGCCAACCTGAGTGTCTGTTGACTACGATGAGGAAGGTCTTCCCTGCAACAATGAAGAAGTTTGCTGAGACTGACTCAAAGGGCCTTGTAGGGGTGTCATCATTCATTAGGGGTTCGTGTTGTTGGGATGGCTGCAATATCTAGTATGACTCACAAGCTCTGTGTGTGTTGGTGATGCTGGAGTTGATACTGGGGCTTCCGCAACTCTGTGGCTGTCATGTAAGTGGAACAAGGTGTGACATTGGAGGGGAGCAGGAACTACGATTTGTGCTCTGTACAGGATGAGTTCACCGACAGTGTAAAGGCCATCCCGTATCTTCCAGTATGGTAGTAGAGTTGTGAAGATCATATCTAATGGAAGGGAATCTTGAAGTGACCCTGTGAAGTAGGTGGAGGTACGAAGGGTTCTTTCTTGCTTCAGCCCAAAGATCCTGGAGAATCCTATCGGCATCTTTAGCTGAAGACTCTTCTGAAGATGTGACGGCTTTCACAGCCATGATAATTCGGAGATGGGTAGCAAAAGAAGCACCTGAGGTCTCATCCTCCAGTGTAGGGTGGCTGACTGGGGCTGTTGACAAAGCATCAGGAATACAAAGTGACTTGCCTGCATGCCACACAGCTGTGAAAGAGGTAGGGTGAAATCTTCTCCTTCACGCACTGGAGGTGGGGAATCTCAGTAGAGTCCAGCGTGTAGTAATTCAGAATAGGTATGAGGGGGCAGTGATCTGTCATTACAGTGAAATTTTATAGGCCAGCTAAATGTAGACAACATTTTGACGTTACCCAGATGACGGCTAGCATCTCAAGCTCGATAGTGGCATAACACATCTCTTTGTCAGTAAGAAACCAAGAGCCACATTGAACTAGGCATAGACATCCACCATCATGGTCCTGCAGGAGGGCATATCTAATACCATTGAGGCATGAGGCACCCGTGTGAAGGACGACAGGTAGGTCTGGGTTGAAAAGGGTGAGAACAGGTGGACGGAGGAGAGCTAACTTTACACATTGGAAAGCCTCATCATGATTAATGTCCAAACAAATGTTCTCCTGGGGTTCATCAGGGGCACAGAGGCTGAGTTGCAGCGGAGGTATTGGGTGAACTATGCAAATTGGTTGACCAGTCCCATTAATTATCAGAGGTCAGTCAAGTTGGCTGGGATCGGGAGATCCCTGATAGCACTGACTTTTGCTTGGTCAGCTGAAATACCATCTCCTTAGAGAATATACCCACAGAAGTTCATGGTGGGTGCGGCGACCACAAATTTATTCTTGTTGAGGGTGATCCCAAACTTGCGGCACCTGGTAAGCACTGTAGATACCCTGGAAGGTGTGTATGGTAGTCTTCACCGTGGAGAATAATGTCATCTTTGGCTCTAACACAGTTTTTGACTTCTGGAAGGACCATATAACCTCGCAGGCAGAAGGCGTCTTCAGTAGCTGTGAAAGCCATTGGTCCTCAACAGTATTTGAATCGACCATGTGGAGTGATGTTGTCAAATGTTGATCTTCTTGAGCCAGTTCCATTTGCCAGTACTGTACAGACACCACCCTACCAACAGATTTGATTATTCCCTGGGCCACCATGGAATCCAGCTCTTCCTTGATCTGATCCTTGAAGGTGAATGGAATCATTCTCAGTGTGTGTATGGCAGAGGGCACTGCATCATCCTTCAGGTGGATTCTCATGGGAAGACCTACCGTAGGCTTGAAGGTAGCTGACTTTAAGTGTTTTTTGGAGACCAACACATCCTTGGATTCTCATAGGTGTTGTGGTGGCTGAGGTGGGTAGCTCCTTGTATCTGGTGACATGTTTTACTTCCATAATTGGTTTAGGGAAGCCTGAAGATATTATGGCCAACTCTTGACAATGGGTGTAAGACAAAAGCTGAGTCTGGACATTTTCATGGACTTGAATAATTGCAGAACAAGACTGCTTGCCTAGGGTGAGGGTATAGAGGGATGAATAAATTTGTTTTTATTTAGCATTTCCCAACGTTTTGTGAGAGAGAGAGAGAGAGAGAGAGTGTAATTGTCGTTAGTTAGTGCTTCCTAGTTGGAAGAGGGATGAGGTCGTTAGTTTGTTTACGGGCGCTGTCTGTCTGTGGAATATATGTGAGGATTTTTCTTTTGGAGGCAGTTTTGAGTCAGAGCTAGTGCCGGTCAGTGGTTTTTGGTCTTAAACAGTTTGTTTGTGTGCTGATTCAGAGTTGTTGTTTTTCCTTGTTAGTGTGCTGTTCTTGTTGCTGTATTTTCGTGAGTTGTGTGTTTTTCTGTTTTGGTTTGGTTTGTGTGGTTTTGTGTGCTGTGTTGGCGACCGTGGACGCCTTACTCCATCTTCCAGCAACCGAGGACCAGGGTGAGTGTTGTGTACTGTTTTTTTGTGGTTTTGAATTCCGCCACAAGGGTAGCCTTGGGGATACCCAAGCTTACAAGGTGTTGTCAGCCAATCATGGTGACGTCTGCACCTGTGTCTGGTAACATCTGTATGCAAGGCTTAACATCGCCGAATGACAGGTCACGGATGGATTTTGGGTGTCATGGAAATGGTGTAGGAAGGTGAACCTAAGCAATGACAGCTGTTCTTCATTAAATCTAGAATCTTGTTGATGTTGGAGGAGGTACCACTGTTGCTTGAAGATCCATCTTGTTACTTCATTTCCCTACAGCACTAATCAAAGTGGACTTTGCTGGCAGGACATGTAATTGTCCTGGACCAGTGACTAAGCTGGGCACAGCTTTTGCAAGTACATTACTTTCAGCCTTTGGGCACATATCAGGGCCATGCTGACAGGAACAACACTGGCATAAAAGAACTAGCATCAGTGCCTGTGTAAAGGTTGTGGCTTTTCACTTTTCATATTCTTTCTTTCCTTGTTGTAAGCAGAACAAGCACATAACTGTTTGGATAGGGCATATAAGTGGAGGTTACACTTTTGGCAGCTTTGTATGACCAACAAGTGTGACAAAATCTTGTAACGATGACTTAGTGTCTAAGGAGATTAACTTTTGTACCAATTCTGCATCTTGAACACCCATCAGAATAATAATTTTCAACTGGGTCTCTTGGCATGCACAAGTCAAATTCCTCTGTGATGTGCCAAAGTCTCACATAGAAATCACCAAAAGGCTCTCCTATTTGCTTACAGCTAGCTGTGTAATTCTTTGACGAATTACTTTGTTACATACTGCCTTTATGTGAGATTGCAGGGCATCCAGAACTTTGTCTACAGACATACCTGTGGAGGGGAAATTTGCAAAGTATGCTCCAACTATTGAGTTTCGAAGGCCAGGTATATTTGCATCTGGATCATTTGCTTTTCTCAAGGGAGCTTAGAAAGGTCGACCATTCTGGCATATCCATCCCACCAAAGTCTCCATTTCCTGAACATTTGGAATGTTTCATCAACCTTGAGTGGTGGCAGCGTTTGAGCCATTGCTCTCTGTGGTGGGGGAAGAGAAGATTGACTGGAGTGGGAAGCATCCACCTCTGCAGCAGGTGTGGAGGTCACCTGGGTTGGGAGTTCTAGTAACTGAGAGCCTCTGGATGAGAGCATTAAACTTGGCATTTTCCTTCTCTCTGTGAAGCTCATCCTCCCTTATATGCAACTCCGCTTATTGTTTTCTATCTTCATCCTCATGTCTTCTCTGTTGTCTTCTTTCTTCTTTTTTGTCATCGTCTTTCTTTGTAAAAGCAGGATTCCTCTAGAAACTTTATGAGGGTGAGAAAATCCATGCTGGTTGCTTGACTGGAAGGGGATTGATAATAAGGGCACAAGAGTGGTGGAGGTGGAGAGGTAGGTTCCTCTCACACAACATTCCCACTGTGGGTGTGGCCACCCACAGTGCTCACTTTTTCTAATCCATGTCCTTTAGGCTCTTCTGATGTACTGCATGTGCATGTGCAATTTACCAAGACTTCTGAATCCATCATTACATTGAGCGTGCAGTGGAGAAAAAAAATTTAAACAAAATTATAATCAAAACTTCTGTGTAAGAACAGTTTCATACATAACAGCAGCGAGTATGTGCATTTGCATACTGAGCGAGACAAACTAGGCACTACAACATTTCTGTTGGTAGCTCACTGTCACTGATCAGTCACCTTGGGGAAACTCATGAGGGAGGGTGTGATTGTTAGCGTTCTCTCTGGCAAAATTATGAATCAGACCAAAGTCAAAATGAAGGAATAAATTCACAGACAAAAAGAGAGCATTATATCATACTGCACAACTACACTCACATAAACCACTGCATTGCATGAATAAGTCACAGTAAATCCAATACTCTAGGCTTTCACAATATTTCACATGGACATTAGCGGAGAGATTAATGGTGTTCCTAAGTACCAGTTACACAGTCGCTTTTTTCCTAAATAACTTTCACAGACACTGCTACTTTCACTGTGCCATGTATGTTTATGGAGATCTGGCTTATCACTAATGGTGGGTGAAAGCAAACACCAATATAAGTTGGGTTCTTACAGTATAATTTTGTGGAATGATATGAAATATACAAGGGACACAAATTAGATATAACCATTGGGACAATCTCTGGCTAACTGAATTTTTGTACCGCAAGAACAGTATTGCCAACATGGTGAAATGTCATTACTGTATTACCATGACATACATACTTTAAGGAGGCATAAGTTGCACATAAACATATTAATATTATTATTAATAAGGGAGGTATTTTAATGGTATATTAACATAAAAATGAAATATTCAATTTTTCTACGTCAAACATACCACGGTCTTTCATATACCAACAAAGTCCAAGCTTTCTCCTTTAATTAGAGCGTGTTTCAAAGAGATATCTTGTTTTCTGGTGCACAAAGCTTGCTTTAATTCTGCCAGCTCTAGTCTTTCTGGTTTTTTGAAGTCGCAGAGAGCTGCCTCTTATGACAGAGGCACGTTACTAGTACTTAAACCATCCTCAATTGAAGATTCTGATTTCTTTGGTTATCTCGATCCTATGAAGAGATGTGCTCTTGAGACTGGCAAGGTGTTTTGGTCCAATGCAGAAGCAGAGACTTTGTCCAAGTCTTTGTTTAGAATTATTGAAGTCTTATCTTTTGCTGAGCTTTTGATCGGTACAATTGCTGCTTCTCTGCGCCATCTTAAGGAATTTCTGGCACCAGCAGATATCAAAGCATAGGAGGAGTCATTAGGTTTTTTTTTTGCCTGGACAAGGCTGTTTTGGACAGCAATCAAATGTTCTTTTGCTTTCACTACTCGGTTTTGGAGAAGAGAGAACAATTGTGCTCCTATCTATTATCTAAGGTCTCTCCTACTCAAAAGATGACAGCATCTTTGGTTTCTCCTATGGATTGCATTCTTAATGCAACTCTTTTTAAGGCGATAAGGGAGGATGTTTCTGTACAGAAAATCTCTAGAGTCAAGTATGAAAAGGCCTGCTTTTTCTTTTCCTTTGGGCCCTCCAGTCAAGATTCGTTCCTCCTCGTCTCAGGACTCAGCTTCAGTTGCTAAAACATTTCGTAGGTCCACATTAGGCTTTGGTAAGAATAAAACTGCTCAAATTATTAGAAAGACATTAAACTCTCAGCCCTCAGGTTCTGGTGGGAAGCCGACTGCAGGCCTTCTGGCATGTTTGGAGAAAATTAGGAGCAGAACGTTGGGTGTTGGAGGTACTGAAGGAAGGCTATGTAATTCCTTTTCTGTCTCCTCCTCCTCCTCTGATGTCTCTTATAGCTTTTCTGTCATATTTTCATCAGTGGAAGCACTGTATCGTGTTCTTTGAAAAGAGGTGGTATCATTGCTAGAAAGGAAGGCTGTAAAGCAGGTGTAGGGAAACTTCATGTGGTTTTACAACCCACTATTTCTTATGCCAAATATTGGAGGTTGGTGGCCAGTGCTAGATGTGTTGAGACTCAACACCTTCACTCATCTGTCCCCTTTCTCCATGGAATCATCTAGCACATTGCTGCCAGCGATTCAGAAGAATGACTACATTATATCAATGGACATGAAGGAGGCATATTTCCACATTTTGGTAAATCCTCAGTCGTGCAAGTTACTGCGAATTTTTATGTATTAATTTTTTTTTTTTTTTGCATGGAAGGTATTCCAATTGATGGCACTTTCCTTTGGCCTGTGTACAGTGCCTCAGCTATTCACAAGGATTTTGGTGTCAGTAGGGGGATGGTGTCACCTTTTACAAGCAAGAATTGTTCATTCTGAGGGCCAAGGATTTGTTTCTTTGCCTGGCTCAGTCATTGGGTGTCATGATCATTTTCAGAAGTCTGCCCAGATTCCAAATCGGTCCATTCTCTATCTAGGTTTGAGGATACACTCTCACAGTTTTCAGGCTTTCCCCTCGGATAAACAAAAGTCTCTGTCCCGTTAAGTCTTTGAGAGATGTTAACATGGCGGAAGGATCATTGAAGACTGCTGACAAGGTCATCCCTAAGGGTAATGAACCCAGACTTCCCCTTGTTTTCAGATGCTTCAATGACAGGTTGGGGAGTGGGCCTGGGTGGCCTAGAGATGTCTGGGATATGGTCACCACAAGAGAAAGAGTTGCACATAAACAATCTCAAGCTGTTGACTGTATGGCAGTCTCCTTAGGTGTGAACACCAAGCCAGAGGCAAGATCATAGTGGTATTTTCAAACAGTATTACCTCTTTGGCATGCATCGGGTACCAGGGTGACACAAGATCAGAGACAATGCTTCTGATAGTGGAGAAGTTGCTTCTGTGGGCTGAAGCCAGGAGCATAGTTTTGGAATGGTTTGGCGGATCAGTTGAGCAGGAAAGAATGAGTCTTGCCCACAGAATGGTCGTTACATCTGCAAGTTTACCAGTTGCTATGGAGTCTGTGGGGAGCACCAAATGTGAACTTATTCTTGATGTCATTGAACAAGAAACTACTAGTGTATTTGTTCTCCATAAGCCTCAGGTTTGGGCATTGGATGCATTTCTTCAGATTGGTCCAACCTAGATGCTTACTCTTTTCCTCCTTTTTGCAGTAATAAGGAAAGTTTCTGGAATTAAAGCATTGCAGAATGCCTCATAGCACTTTGATGGCCTCAGAGAGCATGGTTTCTGGATCTTCTAGCTTTTTCAGTAGATCTCCCTCAGATTCTCTTGTTAAGGAAGAATATACTCAGACAGCCGAATTCCATGCAGTTCCACCAAAGCCTTTGCATGCTACATTTAACCACTTGGAGACTCTCGACTGTCTTCTCTGAGTGAAGGGGTTTTCTAAAGTACCTTGGGAATCTGTCTTCAAGTCAAGATGAGAGACAACCTTGGCCTTGTATCAGAGGCAATGGTTTATATACCACTCCTAGTGTCATTCTATAGGGATTTCCAGCACTTGTACCTCAATAAGCAATGTCATCAAGTTCTATCAATTTCGTAGATGCAGTAAGAATTTGTCTGTGGCTGCTGTTCCTCAGTTTTGTGTTGTGCAGTTGGATTTCTCTAACGATCCAGACCTTGAGATTGGAATTATTTGAGATTGAAGTCCCTAGAGTTCAGTATCAATGTCTGTCATGGAACTTATCTGTAGTTTTGAAATTTTTATCTGTAGATCCTTTTGAACCTTTGGAATCAGCTTCTTTGAAGTTTCCGACTATGAAAACTCATTTTGGTAGTTCTAGCTACAGCAAAAAGAGTGAGTGAGTTGAAAGCATTCTCCAATAAGGTAGGCTTTTGTAAAGGATACTTCTTTGTTGTCTGTGCCTTTATTCAGAGATTAGAATGATGTTAAAGAACTGTAAGGATTCTGAATTTAACTTCATTAGTTGGGAATGAAGATGCTCTACTCTGTCCATTTATGGCAATTAAAGTCTGGATCCAGATGTCTTACCTTTATTAAAGGTAAATATTCTTAGTGTAGGAGCAGTTGCAATGTCATTTAGTTTTTTGAAGAATTTATCTCTTGAGGACGTCATTAATGCAGTGCAGTGGAAGTGCTCTTTGTTTTTTCCCCTCATTATCTTAAAGATATAGAAATAAGTTCGAAAATTGTTAAAGTCCTTAGTCTGCTAGTAGTAGTTGGTAAAGTCTATTCCTGAACCAAAAGAAAGAGCAATCTTTAAGGTGCTGATTTTAATCCTGGTAAGATTCATCCCAAATAATGTCAATTTTAATAATAAAATTTATTATTTGGATACTTACCTATTGTTAAAGTAGACCCCACCCAGTCTTCCACACTTAGTAACTGTCAAGAAGAATTCTGTCAAGAACTAAAACATTCACACTCACCTGGATCAGCCAAACATTCTTCTACTTTTGTTTGAATGCTGACTCACCTATCCGCATGGAGGTAAAAGCTATCTTTAACAGTAGGTAAGTGTCCAAATAATAAATTTTATTATGGAAATTTATATAATTAGTTTCCACAGTTTTATTGTTTGTCCCGAATTGATACTTGTTTTAAGTAGCTTCTGTGTACAATGCAGTAAACTGGTTTTGCTTTTGTTAAGTGTGAGAGAATATGTGTTTCTCTTCCATATTTACAGTGTTGGAGTGATCCTTGTTATTTGTTTTTCAACAGAACTTCACCGATGATGGTGGAAAAGAACTTCCGAGGTGTATTAAACGAACAGATGATATTGCCTCCAGGTGGCGAAGTGCTTGTGGTGCTGAAGCCAATATTTACGAACCTGGGAACTACTTTGAATTAGTTATCAATGAAGAATTAACTGCTACTGGTGTTTTAGCAGGGTCTGGAGAAGGGGGCCTTTTGGAGTCTGGTGAAGCAGTAGTCCAGATCCAGCCACAACGTGTTGCCATGACTCTGCGAGTTCGTAAGTTGGAAAAAAGTCGCTTTGAATCAAATGAGTTTAATTAGCATTTACAATTGAGATTTTTAAGGTTTTTTAAATGTGAGGGGTTATTTTCCGAATCTATTTAAAATCATGTTATTTAAACAATTTTCCTATAAAAATAAACAATATTATTATGGAGTTACATTTCTGGACTCTTGACAAAGTTTGCCTGATTTGAGGCTCATGGTAACATAACTTGTGAAGAAATATTGCAGTACTATAATGTTTAAGGAAATATTATTCATACATTAGGTCACAGGAACAACAGTAGATACATAAGTTATCACTTTACTGTACTGTTTTTAAATTCTGCACTGTGCATATGTGTTGTTTACTCTTGACTGGTCATTGGCAGCATTCATCCATCCGTCCCTCCTCACTAATCACCCCTCTCTCCTTTCTTCCTCTTCTTTTGACCCCATTGCTGCTGGAGAAAAAGGGTAACCACTGTACAGACTATCTCCCCTAAGGTCATTGTTTATAAAGAATTGTCACAGTAAAGTCACAAATGCATAAGCATATCCTAATTTCATGTTCACTCACCTTCACTTTAACTCATCACTGCCACTGTTTGCAGCCAAATCATTGCAGAGAGATTTTGTTTAACCCATAAACGCCGAGCCTCTATTTACAAAAACGTCTCCCGTATGCCGGCGGCGTTCAGTGAGTTAGCGCCGAAGCGGAAAAAAAGTTTTTTTTCAAAAAACCACAGCACGCTTAGTTTTTAAGATTAAGAGTTAATTTTTGGCTCATATTTTTGTCATTGCCTGAAGTTTAGTATGCAACCATCAGAAATGGAAAAAAATATCATTATCATATATAAATATTGAAATATATGACAGCGCAAAAAAAAATTTTCATATATAATTTTATACAAATCATATGTGAGCAAAACAGTTAGAGTTAACGGGTTATTTTGTTTTTCTTTGTATTGTACACTAAATTGCGATGATTTTGGTATATAACAAATTGTAAAACGATCAAAGCAACACAGAAAAATATTATCACAAAATGATGCATGAATTAAGTAACGTGCGGACGTAAAAAATGTTTTTTCAAAAAATTCACCATAAATCTAAATATTGTGCTAGAGACTTCCTGTTTGTTGAAAAATGAAGGTAATTGATTGAATATTACTAGACTGTAAGTGTTTTAGCTTACAATTGCAGTTTTCGACCATTTCGGTCGAGTTAAAGTTGACCGAAAGTCGAATTTTTTCTATTTATCGTGATTTATATGAAATTATTTCAAAACTGATAAAAGCTACAACCATGAGTTATTTTCTGTTGTATTGTACATGAAATTGCACATTTTCATATATAAAACTTTATGTAACGACTAATATAAAACTGTGCAAATATTACGACGACGTGACGAAAGAATTTCTGAGATGTTCGGCCGAGTTACCGCGCAGACGTAAGGAAAATGTTTTTTTAAAAAATTCACCATAAATTGAAATATTGTGCTAGAGACTTCCAATTTATTGCAAAATGAAGGTACATGATTGAATATTACTAGAATGTAAGAGTTGTAGCTTACAATTGCATTTTTTTACCATTTCGGTTGAATTAAAGTTGACCGAAGGTTGAAATTTTGGCAGTTATCGTGATTTATGTGAAAATATTTCAAAACTGATAAAAGCTACAACCATGAGCTATTTTCTGTTGTATTCTACATGAAATTGCGCACATTTTCATATATAAAAGTTTATGTAATGACTAATGTAAAACGATGCAAACATTACGACAACGTGATTTAAAGAATTTCTGAGATGTTCGGCCGAGTTACAAGCAGCGCAGACGTAAGGAAAAATTTTTTCAGAAATTCACCATAAATCGAAATATTGTGCTAGAGACTTCCAGTTTGTTGCAAAATGAAAGTACATGATTGAATATTACTAGAATGTAAGAGTTTTAGCTTATAATTGCGTTTTTTTACCATTTCGGTCGAGTTAAAGTTGACCGAAGGTTGAAATTTTGGCAGTTATTGTGATTTATATGAAAATATTTCAAAACTGATAAAAGCTACAACCATGAGTTATTTTCTGTTGTATTCTACATGAAATTGCGCACATTTCCATATATAAAACTTTATGTAACGACTAATATAAAATGGTGCAAACATTACGACAACGTGACGAAAGAATTTCTGGCGCGGACGTAAGGAAAAAGTTTTTTCAAAAATTCACCATAAATCGAAATATTGTGCTAGAGACTTCCAATTGGTTGCAAAATGAAGGTAAATGATTGAGTATTACTAGAATGTAAGAGTTTTAGCTTACAATTTCGTTTTTTTAGCATTTCGGTCGAGTCAAAGTTGACCGAAGGTTGAAATTTTGGCAGTTATCGTGGTTTATATGAAAATATTTCCAAACTGATAAAAGCTACAACCGTGGGTTGTATTTTGCTGTATTTTACATGAAATTGCGCACATTTTCATATATAAAACTTTATGTAACGGCTAATATAGAACAGTGCAAAAATTAAGACAAAATGACGAAAAGAATTTCTGAAATTTTCAGCCGAGTTACCACGCCGGCGTAAGAAAAAAGTTTTTCAAAAATTCACCATAAATCGAAATATTGTGCTAGAGACTTCCAATTTGTTGCAAAATGAAGGTACATGATTGAATATTACTAGAATGTAAGAGTTTTAGCTTACAATTGCGTTTTTCGACCATTTCGGTCGAGTCAAAGTTGAACTAAGGTTGAAATTTTTTGTAGTCGACGTGCGGTACGTCCACTTGCCACCCAACAGACAATTTTAGTCGATGTATGATACGTCCAGTAGGCGTTTAAGGGTTAACCAGCAATGAGCGCCTTCCTTCTGCTGTCGTTGGCAATGACTTGGTGTTGTGAATGTTGGAATAGAGAAAGATACCAGAAAACACTAGATAATCACACAAAGTATAGTCGAGAAAAGGGAAAAATAAGCTGTGTTGCTACACTAGGAAGGCATATACTTGCTTGCGTCCCTTTACATGGATTGTACATGTTGTCCTTTTAAACCAAATGGGCGGGGTTACAGGCTGCGGACCGTCCAAATGTACATGCTAGGCTAAAGTTAGATAGTTATAGAATTTAAATTAGCATAAATCTTAATTTTGATAATTTGAAGGTATATCGGCTGCTCAGAGGGTATGGTATGCCCTTAACCTCTTCCCTACTATCCCTAGTACATATATTGTACTTGTAAACCATGATCATTTAGTTTTCTTTACAATCATGAGAATGCTCATTCACTGCCCAAAAATATCCTTACTTATTTTTATGATCCTAATTTTACTCGTTCTTAAATGCATTCCCTTTGTCCATCCTTCATCTCATGTTAGCGAACATTCTGTGTTCATTTTCCTCAGGAGCTGGCAGTGTGTTTTGTTTATCAAGATCAGCAGATTATTGATATGGTTCATTTAAACCCCCAAACAACTGACATTGTAATCAAGGAGATAAAAGTAACTTTTAGTTTTGCATTAAATAATCCTCAAACAAATTCTGAAAAAAGAAAGATATTTGTTTGATGAGTGGTTTATCTACTTTAGACATAAAGTGTGTAATTTTCTTTATTTTAGCAACTGGAAAATTTATGATTATTGTATTTGATATTTGTTTGACCCAAAGATCCAGAATGTATAAGGTCAAATGATATAAAAATTTTGCAAAAAATAATTCACTGTAATGCCATTCATGAAAAGTTTTATGCATAATGTTAAAGAACATTTGATGTAAATCACACATGTCATGGTACAATGGCTAATAATGTATTTTCATAGAGCTTTGTTTACAAGTGTCAATTAAAAGAAAATAGTATTGTTAAAAATGCTGATAACCTTGGAACTATAATCTTTTAATTTTATCTTATATTGCTACAATATCTGAGTAAAATCAACAATACAGTTAAGAGAAAAGGTGTGAAATTCATCATGTACAGTGACCATAATGGTCATTGTGTGAGGTGGCTAGGTGCATTTGTAAAACTGCTACCAGATAGCACTGTAATTATCTGTTGATTGAAGGACTTTAAAAAGTGTTGCAGAATTGAGTGAATGCACCACCATTGGCCAGTTCAAGAATAGACAAGATGATTGACACAAGTTTAGATTATAGATTTAAGAAGTATATAGGTTTTTTTTAAGACTTGAGTACACATTAGTAAGGTTGTATTTCATGAAGCTGCAGTTTGCATATTTTTATATAATATGTATTTTGCATGTACTGTTATTAAAGTAGAGGCTACAACAGCAACAGGATATCTTAATTTTTAACAGATGAAGCTCTCAGCATGCAGGTGACTTTCCGCCAAGCTGAAGATTACCCAGTAGACCTGTATTACCTTATGGATCTCTCAAAATCTATGGAGGATGACAAAGAATCTCTGTCCAAACTTGGAACACTCCTAGCTCATGAAATGCAGAAAATTACCAGGAATTTCCGTCTGGGATTTGGATCATTTGTTGACAAAGTTGTTATGCCTTATGTTAGCACAGTTCCTGAAAAGTAAGTTAAGCAAATAAAGTTTATTTTATTAACAGAATGTCGTAATTTAAAAAATACATTTCCTTGACTGCTGTATATTTTTGTGTGCAAATGTTGCTGAATCTTATATTCTCAATGAATTTTCAAATTGAAAGTAAAAAAAGAAGTGTTTTGTTTTTGTTAAAATTGTAATTTATTTTCTATTGACATTGTATTCTTTGAGACGATTTTTTTTATTAATTCCCAGGTTGGAACGACCATGCAAGGAATGTGCTGCACCATATGGTTTCAGGAATGCTTTGCCACTCACTACCAATGCTCAAGCTTTTGCTGTAAGTCATTATTACAACTACAAGTTTGTACTGTTAATTTTTAAATTAATAAAAGCAAACCAAAATGAGGAAAGTACCATCAAGCTTGGTCCTGTATTAAGTGACATTATTTTTGTAAGGTACTTTCATCTTGCCACTGGCATTAACAAAATTACATCTTTATGCAGGACTGGATTAAGACCCTTAGAGGCCCTAAGCACTTAAAAGATATAGTGCCCACCTTATGTAATTTGAAATATAAACTAATAAACCATAAAATAAAATTTTATTGAAATTAAACAAAACATACAGTAAAGCAGAAAATAATGTTTATTTTTATATAAGTAACTTACCCAGTAATTACATAGCTATTAGTTTCTTTTAACCGGCAGCTCAAAATTTTGAAATTGCGGGTCACGCTAGTTTGTTTTGGTTATGGTGATGTACCCCACCCACTTTCGGGTGTAAGAGAAATTACAACATAGCAAAGAGCTTAAATTTGTTTCTGCCAGCTGTGGTTGAAGGACTGTGGTTGGCAGCAGCTCGAATTTTGCCTTATCTTCAATTGGTGAAGTATTTATTTTCGTAGCCTTTCAGCATAATTAAGGTAGTGTTAGGTGAGTTTTTATCATTGGTTGACGACTCTTTGCCCGTTTTTTGGACTTGTATTAGACTTTTCTAGAATGTCTGGCACTAGCAGTTCTAGTATTAGGTATTGCAGCAAAGGCTGCAATACTAGACTAACTAAAGAATCTTACGACTCGCACCCTGTTTGTATTCTATGTAGGGGACAAACATGTTCAGTAGATTTACGTTGTGAGGAGTTTTTTGTTTTTGTACATGCAACTTACCCGTCAGATATATACTTAGCTATAGTCTCCGACGTTCCCGACAGAATTTCAAATCTCGCGGCACACGCGGCAGGTAGGTCAGGTGATCTACCTTTCCCGCCGCTGGGTGGCGGGAATAGGAACCATTCCTGTTTTCTAATCAGATTTTCTCTGTCGCTGGTTCCGACAACATCTATTGTTGGTTCCTCCTGATTTGGATTTCTTTCTCGCTTGCTGAGGATCTTTTTTGGACGGATTTTTGGTGACGTATTGGATCTTTGGCTTGGCATACGCTATTGTGGACTGTTTTTTGGAATTGTTTAGGATTTTTCTGTCAAGATGTCTGATGTTAATGTTGCAACGGTGTTTTGAGTGTGTGTTAGGCAAGAGTGTAAGGTGAGGTTACCGAAAGCTTGGTAGACCCTCACACTGTATGCATGAGGTGTCGGGGAATGATTGCTCTTTTGATAATAGGTGTAATGAATGCCTCTATCTGAGAAGAATGGAAGGCTTTGAATGCTTATGTGAGGAAACTTGAGAAGGATAGAGCTAGGAAGGCTTCCTCTAGAAGCTCTAGTAGGTCTCGATCTAATGAGCTTGAGGTAGACACTAATACCATTGTAGTTTCTCCTAAAACTCTGGTTTCAGCCCCTTCTCCCTTCACCGAACCTGCGGATTCGTCATCAGAAATGGCTGCTATGAAGGCGGAGATCCGTAGGATGCAATAGCAACAGCGTACTATGAAAGAAGAAAAAGGTAAGAGTGATAGTGATTTGTTCAGAGTCACCAGTGCAGTGGAGGGGGCGTCTGATTGGCTCCTCATTGCTCCTAGGCCTAGACCGCTTCCAAACTCCCAGGACCAGTGGAGGAGGAATGTCGAAAGCCGCAAGGAGGATGTAGAGCATCCCCAACGGTCAGGCGTCCCTTCGGCAGACCCTGTTGATGCGTCCCAGGCTGCCTTGGATCGCCACAGGAAAGGCATCCTAAGGAAGTGTTTTTCGGCTTCTGACTTGTCTTCTCCGAGGCGCGGATGGAGTTCGGCTGAGGAGTCGCGCCCTTTGAAGATGTCCTGGAAGGCTCCTAGAGGTGATGCCATGGATTCAAGCCCTGAGCGCTTCCCAGAGGAATCTCCAGTGATCAAGAAGAGAGCCCGAAGATCCCCCTCGTCCTCTCCAGGAGAAGTACAGGAGTCGACCAAGCAGATTTTGGTCGGTCTCCAGGCTGAGTTGTCTGCTCTTGTGGGTTCGCTAGCCAAGATTCTTCGTGTAGGAAGGACGATTCTCTTCCTGTCAAGAGCTCCAGTAAGTGTCCTTCTTCCAGCAGGCGCTCTTCTCCCGTTAAGCGCCCTTCCAGCAGCAAGCGCTTTACGTCGAGTAGGCGCTCTTCTAGTAGGCGCTCTTCTCCCAGTAGGCACGTTTCTTCCAGGCGCTCTTCTTTGGAAGGAAGCGCCTCTCCTTCCAGACGCTCTTCTCATCGCAGACGCTCTTCTCCTCTTGACAGGCGCTCTTCTTCTGACAAGCGCCCCTCGCTTGATAAACGCCCCCCTCCCAGCAAGCGCTTTTCTCCTGCCAAGCTCTCTTCTGGTAATAGGCGCCGCTCTCCTAGTAGGCGCTCTTCGGTGGACAAGAGCGCCTCTCCTGACAGGCGCCAGACTGGCAGCAGGCGCCTTACTCCTGGCAGGCGCTCTTCAATGGACAGAAACGCCTCTCCTTCCAAGCATTCTTCTCTTGATAGGCGCTCCTCTTCCTTCAAGCTTTCTTCTCTGGCTGCTCCTTTGGAGGACGTTTCAGAGGATGAATCCCCCAAAGACGCTGGGATCTCAGACTACAAGAGACTGGCTGCTTTATTGGTTCAGGAGTTTGGAGACCCTCTTCGTCATGCTGCCCCTCCTTCTCCTGGGTCCTTATTGACAAGTACCAAGTCGTCGAAAGCCTCCTCATTTGTGAAGATGCGCCCTACTATATCTATGAAGAAGGCATTTAAGGGCTTTGGGGAGTGGATGCAGTCGAAGAAGGAAGCGGGCAAGACTGTTTTCTCCTTACCTCCTTCTAGGCTCTCGGGGAAGTCTAGTATTTGGTATGAGACCAAGGAACCGATGGGGTTGGGTCTCCCCTCATCGGCGGATGCTGACTTTTTGTCTCTGGTTGACTCGTCCAGAAGGCTTTCTCTCCTTGCGGCGAAGGCGACTTGGGGAATGTGTGAGCTGGACCATCTCCTCGGGCCTTTTTCGGATAATGGAAGTCTTTAATTTTATGGACTGGTCCCTTGGGGCATTGGCCAGGAGGACACAGGACCCCGAATTCCTCAGCATGGATGAATTTGTCAGTGTTTTGTCTTGTTTAGACAAAACAGTGAGGGACGGCTCTACAGAAGTCGCTGCCTTGTTTGGAGCTGGAATTCTCAAGAAAAGGTCAGTTTTCAGCTCCTTCCTAACTAAATCTGTGTCTCCTCTCCAGAGGTCCTCTCTGTTGTATGCGCCTCTGTCGAACCATCTTCTTCCACAGGAGACAGTTAAGGAGATTTCTCGCTCCTTATCGGAGAAGGCTACCCAGGATCTTCTTGCTCAGTCTTCTAAGAGGATGAGGCCTGCTGTTCCTTTTGCAAAGAAGGAGAAAGTTCCCTTTCAGGAGCCCTTTCGAGGGGGCCCTTCTTCAAGAGCCTCTTTCCGGAGTCGAAGACCGGAGAGAAGAGGAAGGTCTTCAGCTCGTCCAGCAAAGAAGACCAAGTGATGTTCAAGAGTCCAGACAACAGTGGGTGCCAGACTGCTGAGGTTTGCCGAAGTCTGGGCACAGAGAGGGGCGGACGACTGGTCCCTCTCTATTCTAAAGAAAGGATATCTCATCCCCTTCAGGGAGAGACCTCCCTTGACAACAACTCCAAGGGAGTAATCAGCCAGGTACAAGGATCCTGTCCGGAGCCAGGCCCTTCTACTAGCAGTAGAACAGATACTGGAGAAGGAGGCCATAGAACCGGTTCAAGAGCTCCATTCCCCAGGGTTTTACAATCGGCTGTTTCTGGTGCCGAAATCTGGCGTCCATCGTCTGCTTTGTCTTCCCAGAGACTGCAGCCTCCGTTGCCTCCTGTAATCTGACCTTCTGCTTCATCTCCTTTGTCTGTGGACCCAGTCAGTCCTGCTCTGGCTCTGATTAAACGTCAGTTGGTGCAAATTATGGACCTTCTGAAGAAAGTTCCTCCTGCTCCCAAGCCTGTTGAGGATGACTACCTGCCCCCAATTTCTTTGGAAGAATAGGTCGAACCAGAACCTGTGGTTCCTTTGGCATTTGCTGCCCTATTGAGATATTTAATGGTGAACTTTCCTTCTTGTTCGTCCCAGCTGCCCCGTCTTCACCAGCCTCGATGTTCTTAATGAGGAACCAGACAGATGACGGTATATGTCTCCCCAAGATTGTTCTATCCTCTGCTTCTAGGAGGTCAGTTCAAGAGATGGAAGATTGGCTTTCCACCAAAAGAGACCAGTGAAAAGCGTCATTTGCTTTTTCTCCTTCTCGACTAGGTCGCAGGAGGCATTTGTCATACGTGACTGGGGAAGCTCCTTTTTTTGGAGTCGCTGCCTCCTCCAAAGGGGACTTCTCTGATTTGATCAACTCGTCTCGTCGTTTGGCTTTCGCTTCAGCCAAGGTTATGTGGGTGGAGAAAGGGGCCTTTTTGGTACATATCTTTAGGAGGGCACGGAGGGTATGCTCTGGGATGTTCAGTGATGGAGTAGTGGGGTCCCTATATACTTGATCCAAAATTATTTGGATTGTTTCATTGATGTTTCATTGGAGATATGTACCAAAAAAGGCCCCTTTCTCCACCCACAGAGGCCTTATGTACACCCAAATCGACGGTGTAGTGATGGGTTCTCCCCTTGGAGTCCTCTGGAAATTTTTACATGGACGCTGCAACAAGTGAAGAAATAAGAGAGCTTGAGGTGTGCCTTTCACACCCACAGCTGTCTCAACTTCGCTATTGAATACAGCCATGATCATCGCCTCCCCTTTCTTGATGTCCTCGTCAAGCAATGGGAGGAACGCTTCATCACGAAGGTGTACAAAAAACCTACGAACTTGGGCATGTGTCTAAATGGAGAGAGTGAGTGCCCTGAGAGATATAAGCAATCCACCATCAGCTCCTTCGTCCGAAGAGTGCGAGAGCTCTCTCGCACTGCTCCTCTTGGACTGACACCCATGGAGAGCTGGAACGTGCTGCCCAGATCCTCATCGATAATGGTCACATGAATCATGAGTTAGACAAGTGCATTAGAGGAGCCGTGAGCAGATGGTACCATCAGGAACCTTGCCTTGACACCTCTGATGATGTCAAACTTTTTTAGCAAGGAAAATTCCATAAAGGATGTAAAGATGTACTCGCTCTCAGGACCATCATTGAAGGTAACATTAGCCAGTCCGATCCCAAGAAGAAGATTAAACTCGTCATATCTACAGGAATAAGAAAACCAGCAGCCTAGTGATGAGAAATAATCTGCCCCACAAGCAGGATCCCTTGAAGAAAACCAACGTAGTCTGCCGATATAAATGCCCCATCTAAGAGTGCCTTGGCTCTTACATTGATATAACTACGATGCTCTTCTCAAAGAGGATCTCCTCACATGCCCAGGAGGGTTCCATATTTAATCATGCCAGGACTGCCCATATTCTGAGAATAAAAAGGAATGACCAACCATCACCACCTATGCCTCCTGGAAGCCCTACACATTGGGAGAGAGAAGCAGTCTCTCAGTACCACACAGGAGACCATCCCCCCTCCTGATGTCGGCGCGAAGGCCGGCACCCACTGGCACCCCCTGGTGAGTGAACCAATCAGGAACGTCCATCGGCGGGCAGCAACCCTCCCAATAATACACTCTGTAACGTGCACTCAAGCGCACACGCACAAGAGCGCACATAACCATAACTGTGTGAGAGGAGATTTTGCCTTTGCCTGAGGATAATCGCCTTAGGCAGCCAATGAAAAATCGACCTGATCCGAGATCCCCTTTTAATACCGCCATAAGCACCTGTGTCTCCAGATTCTTCCCAGTGTCCAGAAGATGACCATCAAGCTGATTGAAACATGTTGACAGAAAGAGTACAGTACTAGAAATACCAGATAGACACCAGAAAAAGAAAAAAGAAGAAATACCGCCAAAAATACCATTAGGAAAATCTACAGATTTACATCCCAGGTTCCAGTAACCTGCTGATTAAATAAGGAATTTCTGCTGTAAGAAATATGCTGTTTTATCCATTGAAATATGAACAGCAGCCAGTTATTGACTAATATTGTTGTGCAGGAAAAGCGAATTATTAGAAGAATTTAGAAAACTCAGTATAAAATCAGTTCACAAAATGCAGCCATTTTATTCAACGGAACTTGCCTCAGAGAGGGTCTTCTTCCTTATTATTATTATTATTATTATTATTATTATTATTATTATTATTATTATTATTATTATTATTATTATTTGTAAAATTAGGAAAAAGATCTTTAATGCAGGTTTTGTTAAACAGAATGGCAGTTTCAACAGCATTTATTTTATATAGTAAACGTTCAGTTCGTCTTATCAATTGCTTTTCATGTGCTAGAATGGTTACAAGCAATTGACCAACATTCATTTCCGGTGGTATAGCGATGTGTGGGAGGTAGCTCTCGTTGGGTGTCGACTAGTTTTGCCCTTCTCGTAAGGGCATCATTCAGGACAGGATCGCAGGATGCAATGGCTGTAATGCGTGGATTTCTCCTCTTTTATCCATGTCTGTTGGCTTGTAGAGTTAGTAGTTTATTTTCATTGGCTATTCGGTCGTGACGTCGTCGGAAAGGCGGCTCCTGATTGGCTGTCTTCTCCTTGACCTAAGCCTACTGCTGATTGGCGATGGTGCAATTTTAGGGCGTTGTTTTGGGTACAAAGAACATGTGTGACAACAAAAGTGAGAGTTTAAATGTGGTTAAATAAATATTCAAAATATAATACCATGTGCTAATTGTTTAAAATTTAGTAAAGTCTTAAATCTTAGTTTGCAAATACAGAAAATAAGGTACAAAAATAAATTGAAATTTTATAACACATGTAAACGGTACAAATAAACAAATGTCTGTTTGTATATAAATGTGTAAAATATTAAATTTGCAAGTATGTGTGCGTCCAAAAGTTCTGCGTTGATTAACAGCTGGAGGGGCCTCAGCTACTTGAGCAAGCATGTTACTGCCATCTCTACAAGAGCTGACAGAAGGCACCCAGGTCGTGCTCAGAGAGGATAACTCTGGTCACCTCTTAATAGCCGAAGCCGTAAGCATCACTATCCAGAAACTAACCCTGAATATTCAACAAGTTGGGTCATATACTCCCCTCCAGCAGGAGAAGGAATGCATGAGCCAAAAGGGACCAGAACAAGACACCCCCATCACTGGACACATAGCGCCAGGCAAAGGCCAAGTAACATGCTTGCTCAAGTCGCTGAGGCCCTGCCTGACATGAACCTCCAGGCATTAATCAACGCAGAATCTTAGGATGCACACATGTTCACAAATTTAATATTTTACACATTTATGTATAAACAAATTTTTGTTTATTTGTACCATTTACATATCTTATAAGATTTTAATTTATTTTTGCATCTTATTTTCTGTATTTGCAAACTAACATTTAAGACATTAGTAAATTTTAAACACAAAAACTTAGGAAACATTACCACATGGTAATATATATTGTGAATATTTATTTAACCACATGTTTAAACTTTCACTTTTGTTGTCACACATGTTCTTTGTACCCAAAACAACGCCCTGAAATGGTTTAAGCTGTTGATCCTTTGACCAACCAGTTCCCAGACCTTAAGGTCATTCACACCACATGATGATATAAAAGGTGGAAGGGTTGCAATTTAAGTCAGTAGTCACTTGATAATGCCATAAGGCGAGACAGAAAAAACTCAGACGGTAGGAAGATACCTGCAAGAAACTTATTGATGCCACTAAGGCAGTTGCTTTTAACAAAAACTATAAGAGAAGAACCATGCCATATATATATATATATATATATATATATATATATATATATATATATATATATATATATATATATATATATATATATATATATATATATATATATATATATATATACTGGTAGTGCTCAAGTTACGATAATTCGACTTATGATAATTCGCTTTCATGATGGGGTTAGCAATTAATATCGATATGACAGCATTTTGAAAATACGCATTTTTAAACTTCACGAGTGACTGGCGCAGGCAACAGTGTACAATCAGGCAGCGTACAGTGTATGATACGTTGGCCCGAGAGGCTGGAATGGGTACAATAATTCAATGAGCCGATCTCACTTGCTCTCGTTGTGTCGGAAGTTAAAATAGGTCAGTGTTCGTTTGCAATGTTTGTGCGTTTGTAAATACGGGTGGTGCGCGAGTGATGATAATTCGTCTTACGATAATTCGAGTTTACGATGGAGTTAGCAATTAACATCAGTACGACAATATTTAGAAAATATTTTTAAATTTCGAGTGGGCACAGGCAACAGCGTACAATCACACAGCAAGAGAGACCAACTTACAACAGACCAACTTCTTTATCTCCATCTCTTTATTCCATCTTCTAGTTAAAAAAAGTAAGAGAATGATAAAAGTATTGTTATAGTACATTCACATCAGCCATGCACTTGGTGCCTAGCGCCGTCCCTTACGACGCTCCTGATTGGCTAGTGGTCAGCCAATCACAGCGCTGGAAAATGGCCAGTGTGCAGTCTCTCTCAAAGCTCTGGAGAGTTAACATCTCCGCTCCGAGACCTGAGGAACATGTCTTTCAAAAGTTATAAATTTCATTAAACCTCAGTTTTACCCAAAGAATAGTAGTGTTTCCCAATTTCATCACTAAACATGCCAAGCCAATGGTTGAAGCATTATAATGATATATGAATTATTTACTTCAATAAACTTAATGGTAAGATATGAAATAAACAAGTATTTAATATTTGTTAGTTACATATTTTAGTCTTTGACGTCACAATAAACTGTCGAGTTAAATTTTGGTAAGATATTTGTATCTGCCTAGTGAACTCTCTTGTTGGTAAACCAGTTATTAAAAAGTTTTTTGTACATGCAACTTACCCGTCAGATATATACTTAGCTATAGTCTCCGGCGTTCCGACAGAAATTCAAATTTCAGCGGCACACGCGACAGGTAGGTCAGGTGATCTACCATTCCCGCCGCTGGGTGGCGGGAATAGGAACCATTCCCGTTTTCTAATCAGATTTTCTCTGTCGCTGGTTCCGGCAACATCTGTTGTTGGTTCCTCCTGCTTGGATTTTCATTTTTCGCTTGCTAAGGATTTATTTTGGACTGACCTTTGGTGACGTATTGGATCTTTGGCTTGGCATACGCTTTCGTGGATTGTTTTTAATTTTGGCTTTGGATTTTTCTTTAAGATGTCTGATCAAAATGTTGCACCTGTTTTTCGTGTGTGTGTTAGACCTGAGTGTAAGGTGAGACTACCGAAAGCTTCGGTAGATCCTCACATGGTATGTATGAAGTGTCGGGGGAATGACTGCTCTATGGATAACACTTGTAATGAATGGGAGAATCTTACTGATCAAGAATGGAAGGCTTTGAGTGCTTATGTACGTAAGCTGGAGAAGGATAGAGCTAGGAAGGCTTCTTCTAGGAGCTCGAGTAGGTCTCTCTCTAAAGAGTTAGAAGTAGATCCTAACATTCTTGCAGTTTCTCCTGTCACTCCTTTGATTTCAGCTCCTTCACCCTCCGCCGAACCTGTGGATTCGTCGTCGGAGATGGCTGCCATGAAAGCCACGATCCGCAGGATGCAATTGCAGATGCGTGCAATGGAGGAGAAAAAGTTTAGAAGTGATAGTGATTTGTGCAGTGTCCCCAGTGTAGTGGAGGGGGCGTCTGACCGGCTCCGCATCGCTCCTAGGCCTAGACCTCTTCCAAACTCCCAGACCCAGTGGAGGAGGAATGTCGACAGCCGCAAGGGGGATGAAGAGCATTCCCCAACGGTCAGGCGTCCCTTCGGCAGCTCCTGTTGACGCGTTTCCCAGGCTGCCTTGGATCGCCATAGAAAAGGGATCCTGAGGAAGTGTTTTCTTCCTCTGCTTCGTCTTCTCCGCCCAAACGCGGGTGGAGTTCGGCCGAGGAGTCGCGCCCTTGAAGAAGAGGACCTGGAAGGCGCCTAGAGGAGACGCTGTGGATTCCAGCCCTGAACGCTTCCCAGAGGGTTCTCCGTTTGTAAGAAGAGAGCTCGAAGATCCCCTCTTCTTCTTCTGAGGTTCAGAGTCCACTAAGCAGATCCTGGTTGGTCTCCAGGCTCAGCTTTCTGCTCTTGCTGGCTCTTTGGCTAAGAGCTCTTCACGTAGGAAGGATGTTTCTCTTCCCATCAAGTCCTCCAAGAAACATCCTTCTCCCAACAAGCGCCCTTCAGTTTGCAATCGCTCGCCTCAGGGACTCCCTTCTCCTGATAGGATTCCTTCTTCTTCGAGGCGCTTGTCTCCTGTTAAGCGCCCCTCCAGTAGCAGGCACTCCCCTCTTCTCAGGCGCTCTTCTCCTTGCAGGCGCTTCTCTGCTAGGCGCTCTTCCTCGGAAGATAGCGCCTCTCCTTCCAAGCGCTCGCGTCCTCGTCGTCGGTCTTCTCCAGTTAGAGAGCGCCTCTCTCCGGACAAGCGATCTTCGCGCTTCAAGTCTCGTTCTTCGGCACATAGAAGGGCCTCCCCAGCCTCCTTCCCTGCTAGTAGGCGCCCCTCTCCTGGTAAGGGCTCTTCGTCAGTTAGGGGCTCTTCTCCTGTCAGGCGCCAGACTTCTAGCAGGCGCTTCTCCCCTGATAGGCGCTCTTCATTGGTCAGAGGCTCCTCTCCTTCTAGGCGCTCTTCTCCTGCCAAGTGCCCTTCTTCATCCAAGCGTTCTCCTCCTCCTCCTTTGGGCCCGGAAGTTTTGTCGGAGGATGAATCCCCCAAGGATGTCAGTGTGTCGGACTATAAGAAGTTGGCATCTCTACTTGTTCAGGAGTTTGGAGAATCCCTCAAACCTGCTTCTCCTCCTTCTCCTGGTTCTATGCTTTGAGCACCAAGACCTCTAGATCTTCCTCCAGGGTGAAGATGCGTCCGACGATCTCAATGAAGAAGGCATTTAAGGGATTCGGAGAGTGGCTTCAGTCGAAGAAGGATGCTGGCAAGACAGTTTTCTCCTTGCCTCTTTCCAGGCTCTCTGGCAGAGCTGGAATATGGTATGAGACCAAGGAACCGATGGGGTTGGCTCTCCCCTCATCGGCTGGATCAGACTTCTCTTCCTTGGTCAATTCTTCAAGAAGGCTCTCTCTCAATTCGGCCAAGGCTTCTTGGGGTTTGTGTGAGCTGGATCATTTCCTCAAGGGCCTTTTCCGTGTCCTAGAAGTCTTTAACTTCATGGACTGGTCTCTGGGAGCCTTAGCGAAGAGGACGTTGGAAGAAGACTTCGTCAGTTTGGAAGACCTTAGCAGCGTGTTGTCTTGCCTAGACAAGGCTGTCAAGGACGGCTCTACTGAGATCGCTTCCCTTTTTGGTACTGGGTTGCTGAAGAAGAGATCCGTCTTCAGTGCCTTCCTATCAAAATCTGTTTCTCCTCTCCAGAGGTCCTCCCTCTTGTATGCTCCTCTTTCGAACCATCTGTTTCCGCAAGAGACAGTTAAGGAGATTTCTCGATCATTGTCAGAGAAAGCTTCCCAGGATCTTCTTGCTCAATCCTCGAAAAGGATGAGACCTGCAGTGCCGATGGCAAAGAAGGAGAAGGCTCCCTTTCAGGAGCTCTTTCGAGGATCCAGGTCTTTCAGAAGGCATAGACCTGAGAGAAGAGGGAAACCTTCAGGACTCCCAGTCAGGAAGTCCAAGTGAGATTCAAGTCCTCCAGACGCCAGTGGGTGCCAGACTTCTGAACTTCGCCGAGGTCTGGGCACAGAAGGGGGCGGACGACTGGTCCCTCTCCATTCTGAGGAAGGGTTACCTCATCCCCTTCAGGAAAAACCTCCCTTGACAACAACTCCAAGGGAGTTATCGGCCAAGATACAAGGACCCTGTTCAAGACAAGCCCTTCTGCTAGCTGTCGATCAAATGCTGGCAAAAGCAGCCATAGAACCGGTTCAAGATCTGCATTCTCCGGGTTTTACAATCGGCTTTTTCTGGTGCCAAAACGCCGGGAGGTTGGAGACCGGTGTTGGATGTGAGCGCCCTGAACGTTTTTGTCATCAAGAAGAAGTTCTCGATGGAGACGACATCCTCTGTTCTGTCGTCCCTTCGTCCAGGAGATTGGATGGTGTCCCTGGACCTTCAGGATGCCTACTTCCACGTACCCATCCATCCCTCCTCCAGGAAGTACCTGAGGTTCATGGTAAATGGAAGAACCTTCCATTTCAGGGCTCTGTGCTTCGGACTTTCTACAGCCCCCCAAGTGTTCACGAGCATTCTAAAAAATGTGGCTCATTGGCTACATTTAGAGGGGGTAAGTATCTCCTTGTATCTCGACGACTGGCTGATTCACGCCCATTCAAGAGACCGTTGTCTGGAGGACCTATCTCTTACCTTAAGACTGATCCAGTCCCTAGGACTTTTAGTAAACCTCGAGAAGTCCCAGATGATTCCTCAGCAGAGAGTAGTCTACCTGGGGATTCTGATGGATTCTCAGGGTTTTCAAGCGTTTCCCTCCCTGGAAAGAAGGGAATGCTGCCTGCAAAAGGTGACAACCTTTTTAGAGAAGGACAGTTGTTCCGCGAGGGAATGGATGAGTCTGCTGGGGACCATTTCCTCGCTGGAGCAGTTTGTGTCTCTAGGAAGGCTTCACCTAAGACCTCTTCAGTTCTTGCTGAACGAAAATTGGGATCGGAAGTCCCAAGAGATGTCGGATTCCTTCCTTGTTTCGGGCCAGATAAAAGAACATCTCCGTTGGTGGTTGGACCCCCAGAAACTGGGTCGAGGAATTCCTCTTCAACCGCCGAGCCCTCGCCTAGTGTTGTTTTCAGACGCATCAGAGTCGGGTTGGGGAGCAACACTAGGCTCGGAAGAAGTGTCAGGTTCTTGGGAAGGAGAACAAAGTTCCTGGCACATCAACAAGAAGGAACTCGCAGCTATACATCTTGCACTCGTCCACTTCAAACCGCTACTCAAGGGGTCGGCAGTGCTGGTCAACTCGGACAACACCACAGCCCTGGCTTATATCAGGAAACAGGGGGGAACACACTCCTTCTCCCTTTACGACACAGCAAGGAGGCTTCTGCTGTGGGCAGAAGAGAGGAATATCATTCTCCTCACCAGGTTCGTTCAGGGGGAAAGGAATGTGAGAGCAGACCTACTGAGCAGACAGAACCAAGTTCTTTCCACAGAGTGGACCCTCCATCCAGAGGTTTGCGAAAGGCTGTGGAGGCTTTGGGGAGACCCAATATCGACCTCTTCGCCACTCACTGGAACAAGAAGACTGGAGAACTACTGCTCTCGATCTCGGACCCCAGAGCAATAGCGATAGACGGCCTTCTCATGAATTGGGAAGGTCTGGGCGGGTATGCTTTTCCCCCTTCAAGATCCTGGGGAAGTAATAAGAAATTCGCTGCCTCGATGGGCACCAAATTGACTCTGATCGCCCCCTTTTGGCCATCTCAGGACTGGTTCACAGAGGTACTGGAATGGTTGATGGATTTCCCCAGGTCGCTCCCTCTCAGGAGCGATCTTCTCAGACAACCCCACTTCAACAGATTCCACAAGAATCTCCCCGCTCTCAACCTGACTGCCTTCAGACTATCGAAGGATTGGTTAGAGCGAAGGGTTTTTCGCACAAGGCTGCAAAGGCTATCGCCAGAGCCAGGAGATCTTCTACCTTGCGCCTCTACCAGTCGAAGCGGGAGGTTTTTAGAAGATGGTGCAGAGCTCAGAAAGTGTCCTCTTCCAGTACCTCTATAACGGACATTGCAGATTTCCTTATTTACTTAAGGGAACAATGTAATCTGGCAGTCTCCACCATTAAGGGATACAGAAGTATGCTTTCTTCTGTTTTTCGACATAGAGATCTGAACATCTCTGAGAATAAGGACCTTCATGACCTTATTAGATCGTTCGAAACGTCTAAAAACAAGTCCCCTAGACCTCCCAGCTGGAATTTGGACGTGGTTCTGAAATTCCTGATGTCCGAAAAATTTGAGCCTCCTCGATCAAGCTTCTTTCAGAGATCTGACTAGGAAGTCTTTGTTCCTTTTGCTCTTGCTCAGCGAAGAGATTAAGCAAACTGCAGGCCTTGGAAGGTACAGTTGGTTTTAAAAAGGACTCTGCGATTTGCTCCTTTAATCCTCTCTTCCTAGCGAAGAATGAGAACCCTTCAAAACCATGGCCTAGGAGTTTTGAGGTCAAAGGACTTTCGACTTTAACAGGACAAGAGTTGGAGAACACTCTCTGTCCAGTGAGAAGCCTTAAATTCTATCTAGATAGAAAGAAAAAGCTCGGAGGCAATCGGAAAGTCTTTGGTGCTCAGTAAAGGATCCTACAAGAACTATTTCTAAGAACGCCCAGGCTTTCTTTATCAGAGATGTCATCAAAGAGGCGCATCTTTCTTGCAAGGATGAGCACTTGAAGCTCCTGAGAGTGAACGCACATGAGGTGAGAGCCATAGCTACTTCTCTGGCTTTTCACAAGTCTTGGTCTCTCCAGTCTATTGTGGACTCCACCTACTGGAGATGTAATTCGGTGTTTGCTTCTCATTATTTGAGAGATGTTAGTGTGACTTATGAGAAATGCTTCTCTCTAGGAGCCTACGTATCCGCGGATTCGGTGTTGGGTCAAGGAGCTGGATCTAATCCTTTTTAGTGTAGCTTTGTTGGTTCTTCTTTTAATGCGTGGTGATGTGTTTTTTATGGTCGGTTGGAAGAGAGTGTTGGGTAAAGCCTCCCTTTCATCTCGTATTACTAACAAGGTTAGGCTTGGTCAGGTAGTCGGGATTGGTTGTTTAGCTCCTTGTAGTTTTTTGTTAATACCTAGCTCTGTCATGTAAGAGGGATAGCCCCATTGATATGATTCAGGTAAAGGGCTCTGTCATGTGAGTGGGTCAGCCCCCATTGACACGATCCATAGCAGGCTCTGTCATGTAAGTGGGTCATCCCCCATTGACACGATCCAGAAGGGATGTCAGTCATAGGTCACATCCTCGCTGAAGCTCTTGAGGCAAGCAGACTCATAGACAGTATCCATGAAGTCTTCTGCCCAATCAGGTAAGAACCATGGTTTTTGTATATCCTACAACATATGTTGTTTCCCGTTTTTAGTTATTAACTGTCTCTTGCCCTCCTCCAAGGGTGCCAATCAGCTAAGTATATATCTGACGGGTAAGTTGCATGTACAAAAATGATATTTTTATGATAAAATAAAGTTTTGTACATACTTACCCGGCAGATATATACGATTAATGGCCCTCCCAGCCTCCCCTCAGGAGACAGGTGGAAGAGAATATCTGATTAGAAAACGGGAATGGTTCCTATTCCCGCCACCCAGCGGCGGGAATGGTAGATCACCTGACCTACCTGTCGCGTGCCGCGAAATTTGAATTTCTGTCGGGAACGTCGGAGACTATAGCTAAGTATATATCTGCCGGGTAAGTATGTACAAAACTTTGTTTTATCATAAAAATATCATTTTTAAAGATAAAATGTATTCTTTCATTCCTTACACGGCATCGCAGTGCATTCATCATTTATCGTCTTGTGTCTCATAAAATTTCGTAGCTTAAATGTCATGGATGGCAATGCTACCTAAAAAGTATAGGTAGGGCTATCAATCAATATGAAAATAACAAACAAGCTATTAAGAATATTAAAATGTGTGGGGATTGCAATCTTTACTTATACATGACATGATCATAATTACAGAGGAACTGTATCATTTCCTCCATAGTAATATGAGCAAACTTATGCAAATATTTTGGTACTGCATCTCCAAGTGTATCGACAAGGAATCTTTGATAACGGTTCATCTCTTCAATAATCACTCCCATAAATCATTGAAATATTAAAAAAAAAAATAATATACTTCGTTTGAATTGTCATTCTCATTGGACATGATACCACTACCACTGCTGTCAAATACGAAGTCTCTGGGCTGGAAATTATTGGCAACTCGCTCCCACTAGCTCTTCTCTCGATCTGCCGCCAGTCATCGCAACATATGATACACTCGGGTCTAGGCTGTTTTAATAAATGTATTGTAAACTATCCAGATGTGATCAAAGGGTTAAAATTGTAACCAGTTTTGTGATTTATATCTTTTTATGTGTTTTATACAGGATGAAGTGCAGAAGGCACCTGTCTCAGGAAACTTAGATGCTCCAGAGGGTGGGTTTGATGCCATTATGCAAGCTGTAGTATGTCAAGATCAGATTAGGTGGAGACAGGAAGCCCGAAGACTGTTGGTGTTTTCAACTGATGCAGGATTCCACTACGCTGGAGATGGAAAGGTATGTTGAATTTCTGGTGAGCTTTTCAGAAATTATGGGAGGAAAGAACATTAATGTTAATTTAATTTTCTTGATTGACTGATTTTTTAAGAGAGGAAGAGACTTTGGTAAATTTTATTAGAGTTGTTCACTGGATGTAATGGTGAGAAGAGGAGTAGCTGGGCTTGTAGCTGGTCACTATGTAGTTAAAGCAGAATTGAAAATGAATAGACATTTTAGTTGGAGGCTAGGCATTGGATATGTGAGGCATTGGATATGTGGCCATGAATGTAATTAAGAGAAGCCAGTTTGGTTAGAAGGAAATACGAATTATCAAATAAGATGTTAAATGAATGACAGACTAATGCTAAAGATACTGAAATTGAGAAATGTTTTAGTATGCAAAATTTAAGTACAGGAGCATTGCCTCTTATCTACTCTTGATACACACAATACCTTGATAGGTGTATGAGAGGTCTGGCCTGAAGGTATGGCTTGCATAAAAGATGGTAGTGGAGACACGGGAAATGTGTACTGAGAGGATGGTGAATATATACAGTCATGACTACCAAGTTATTTTTTTAGTGGGTCATTTTGTGTAAAACAGAAAATCAGTTGGGCTACCTTAATATTTCATGCTGAAATATTCTAAGCAGCATAATGAATTAGTATACTTTTTAATGTAAATGTAGTAAGATACTGTACAGTCTCCATAAAGCAATGTGTATTCATTACTAAATGAACATGTATTTTGCATGGCTTTCATCCATTTTGCTTGGCTTTGTGACTAACAGATTTGACCACTGGAACATGTATGGGATTAGGCAAGTCATTTGTGCAGTTCCCAGCTGATGCAAAGTGCAAATGGGCAGTTTACCCATAGCTCTTGGTCAGTGTACAGCTCTGCTAAACTCTCATGTTTCTTTGTGTATTTTTATGTGGGTGATTATAATGCAGATTAGTTATCATGGAGTGTAAGAAGTTTATAGGTGACAGCAAACCAAAAAGACTACGTAGATGTAAAAACAATAGAATTTAAAAAGAAGATCCTATATATAGCAAGATTTGAAAGTGGCGTCCACGTCACAAAGCCTACAAACTGCCCAAAACAAAAATTAATTGAATATTACAACATATACAGGTGATATTGCTAGAGGAGTGGAATCTGTACAGACAATTGTAGAGTTCGTAAAAAACAAAGGGTACAGACAATTGTAGAGATCGTAAAAAACAAAGGCTGCAGACAATTGTAGAGGTCGTAAAAAACAAAGGGTACAGACAATTGTAGAGATCGTCCAATTGTAGAGGTCGTAAAAAACAAAGGGTACAGACAATTATAGAGGTCAAGAAATTGTTGCTAATTTGGACAAACAAAAAACATTTGACCAGTGGTAGCGTTTCTGAGGCCATCATATGCGAAATGGCAAGGCAAGATAACTGTATGCTAATTTCTTGAAACCCACCCCTTGAATGAGTGCAAATACAGGTAGTACTGAAAGTGTTCAAAGTCAAGTGATGGGTCGTTTGAAATATTTAGAAGTGGTATACAGAGTGTAGTGAGGCATGGGGAGGCTGCCAGTTCTGCCCAAGATGCTTCTGAGAAGTAGGTTAAAAAGTTTAAGGACTTTACAAAGGCTGAAGGTTTTGTTCTCCAGCAAGCATTCAGTTGTGGTGAGACAGGATTGCTCTGGGAAAAAATGCCAAACAGGATCTGTATCACTTGAGAGGAAGTTTCATTGCTGAGATACAAGCCAACGAAGGCTTTGAGGCAGAGCCTTTCATGTCTCAGGGCAAGTTCATGGGCTTAGAAGAGAGGGATGATGATGTGGAGGAGTAATGAAGGTGCACAAAGCAGAGCTCACCACAGAGGGAGCAGCAGTAGACGGCAGCCAAGGAACTGTCTCCCAAGGAGTAGGAGGAGGAGGAGGAGGGAAAGGAGGATGTGCATTGTTCTTTAATGAAAGAAATGTGTACAAAAAGGTGTAAAGTACAAAGTTTTTTTTTTTTAAATATCCTCATAAAGCTGAAGTAAGCATGTTAAAAGCTTTAAGAATGACAATCATATGTTTAGGAACTTTTTGAAACACAGGTAAGGACAAGCATCATTGGACAGATTTTTATTGGAATAGAAACAGTCTCAAGAAGGAATTAGTAGAGAGACAGAATAGAGAAACAACCCCAGAAGCACAGTTACCTGCCATTTTTAAAGGGGATCCCCCTTCCAAACAATAACGTCTCTTCACCTTCTTTACCACCTTCCACATACACCATCAACTTTCCTTATTACAGGTAAAGTGAGAATAAGCGTTAATTTCATCTGTTTATTTAGTTTAGATAGGTTTGACCAGACAATCAGAATAATCTTTTGGTGCAGCTTGAGAGGAAACTGCAGCCAGAGGAGATCCCTAGAAGTATTCAAGATCATGTTTTGCAGGTGTGCTGACCACAGCCATAACTAGTGAACAGTCCAGGGATAATTCACACACCTTGTTAGAGGTAGAAGGATGCATAGTCAGGACAGGCTGGTGTGAATGGCACAAGGAAATTAGGAGCAAGTTTCATGGTGCAAGTCAGTATAGCTGTGCGAGTGGTGATCTACTGCACCTGGCCAGGAATAATACTGTAATCACTTAAAGTACCACCAAGTGATCAGGGTGACTAATCCAGAGGATTGTAGCTCAATATGATTTAATGATTAAAAATTATTCAATAGAGACTATAGAAAAATTCCTCATGGGAACATGACTGCATGTGTGATTCATACACTAGACATGCAGAGAGCATCCAGTTTTCACCATCAGAGGTGTTCAGGAATCCAGATGCACACTCAGATATAGTAGGTGGAAAGGAGTCTTTTCTTCTGGGATGTAAAGCGAGACAGCTGTTACTGCAGATTGTGCTAGCATAAAATAATGTAACAAATAGGATGTGTGAATGGTTTAATGAACTAACTCTCCTGCATGTAAATGAAAAAGAAGAGTTTAAGTAGCTGTGATGAATAGTTTGTGTAGTATATGTTTGCTAGGGAGGATGGAAATGGTAAGAAACAGTGAGTTTTGAAGTAGAAGCATGAAAAGGTAAGCTTTTGTGAAAGGATGGATCAGTGTGTTTTGAGATGAGTTGAATAGATAAAGAGAATGGAGGACAGTAAGTTTGGCTCATAGTTGATATTATTCTGAATCATGAGGGGAGAGATATATGGACCAAGAAGCACTGAAGAGGAGTTGAAAGGGTATTGGAATAAAAGGCTTTCAATGTCTAGGGAGTAGGATTGGTGTAGTATATGTGACTGGAGCCTGAGGTGATATTGATGACCCTTATGTGTTTGAGGTACTGTTGATAGCCATCTAAGTAGGTATACAAAACAATTGATCGGAAGTTTTTCACTGATGGTTCTTTCTGTTTTGAGAGATAAAAGAGCAAATGTAACAGTGGCTGCTTTCGTGTTTATCTCAGAAGGGAAACATTATTATTACAGTATTATTATTTAGCCCCAGGCTTAGGCTCTCCGGTGCTAAACATGTTGAATTCAAGGTCCTCCTAGAGTCAATATTATTATTATTATTATTATTATTATTATTATTATTATTATTATTATTATTATTATTATTATTATTATTATTATTCGGGAGGAGACCTTCTCTGAGGGCAGTTGCATTGAAAATTATTGCTGTTTCCACGGCATTCAATTTGTACAAAGCCTTCTATATTCTTCTTATTTTTTTTTTTCCTCAGCCTGTAGCTGGTATATCAAGTTTCCCAGGGACATACAAAGATTTCTGTTTTCTTAGTTTTACTTCCTCTGACGTTTCAAACGCTCTCTGGCGTTTATCTTCAAATGAATGGCATGCAGGTTACAAGGGTATATATAGCAAGCAGGGGTATACGGTTGTCAAGTCGGTTATTTAGCAGTGTTTTGGGTGGTCCTAATAGGTTGGTAACGAAATCTGGCCTGGAGGCGTTGGGACCTTCTGGGCCTAGTTGCTACTTGAATCTGGGAGTGGCTGTTATCTGGGATTATACGTTGATCAGGTAATCTGCCCTCTGTGTCTCTCTCTCTCTCTCTCTCTCTCTCTCTCTCTCTCTCTCTCTCTCTCTCTCTCTCTCTCAAGATAAACGCCAGAGAGCGTTTGAAACGTCAGAGGAAATAAAACTAAGAAAACAGAAATCTTTGTATGTCCCTGGGAAACCTGATATACCAGCTACAGGCTGAGGAAAAAAAAGATAATAAGAAGAATAGAGAAGACTCTGTATAAATTGAATGATATGGAAACAGCAATAATAATAATAATAATAATTATTATTATTATTATTATTATTATTATTATTATTATTATTATTATTATTATTATTATTATTATTATTATTATTGAAAGAAATTGCTGCATCAGTGGCATTGATCTTGTATAGTCTTCTCTATTTCCCTTATGACAGTTTTCTTGCTGTTACTACAACTGGCGAGTAACACACCAATGTGATTCATCAGGAGAAGTTAAACTTCCAGTGCGTCAGATTATTTCTGGGCTCGACCTGTGTCACCCGGTGAAATATCCTTTTAGCACATATTTCTAGGTATAAGTATTGCTAAATATACCAGAGAAAAAGCTAAACACAATGCCAGGGTTACGACCCCCGGATCGAACGCCATTATATGGTGTCGGTATACACAAAGGGTGAGTGGTGCCACTGCCACAGGCCTCCGCCCTATAGAGCTCTCCAATCTCAAAACCCCGAAAAGTGAGGAGCCGTTACATACCTCACCCTCTTCACCCAGCCAACCACCACCTCAGCCGCCATCTTGTAAACATTCCAATTTAGCACGCTTCCAGACAACACCGTGTTTTTTCCTTGGTGCTGTGTTTCTTTGGATTTTGACTAATTCGTCATGTCATCTCTTCCAAAGAGAGTGAGACACCTGAAATTTCAAGGCCGGCTGTTCAGTGTTCCGAAGAAAGACTCAATCCAGCAAAGAGTAATTCTAGACTTGTCTCGTCTCAATTTATACATTCAATGCAACAAGTTTCGCATGCTTACAATCTCGCAGATGCGGACCCTACTTCCCCGTGGGGCCGTTACCACCTCTATAGATCTTTCAGACGCTTATTATCACGTCCCGATTGCGAGAAACTTCTCTCCTTACCTAGGATTCAGACTAGGGAAACAAGCATACTCGTTCAGAGTCATGCCATTCGGGCTCAACATAGCGCCCAGAATTTTCACCAAACTGGCAGAAACAGTAGTCCAGCAACTGCGGGCCCAAGGGATTATGTTAGCCGCATACCTGGACGATTGGATAATTTGGGCATCCAACGCCAAGGAATGTCGGAAAGCAACATCCATAGTGATCAGCTTCCTGGAATCCTTAGGTTTTCAAATAAACAGGAAGAAATCCCGCCTAGTTCCAGAGGCTCAGTTTCAGTGGTTAGGAATCCAATGGGATCTGGACACACACAAACTGTCACTTCCGCCAGCCAAAAGGAGGGAAATAGCCAAAGCTACCAGGCAGTTCCTCAAAAACAAAAAGCCTCTCTCGTCGCACTCCAGGAAAGAGTCCTGGGTTCTCTTCAGTTCAGCGTCAGTAACAGATTTGCTGCTGAAAGCCAAACTGAAGGATATAAACAGAATATGGCGGAGACGAGCCAACAGCAGATACAGAGACAAGATGTCTCTAATTCCGCTGGTGTTGAGGAAGAGGCTTCACCATGGTCAACAGTCAAGAGTTTGTCAAGGTCAGTGCCTCTCCAATTTCCCCCTCCATCATTAGTGATCCATACGGATGCTTCCTTGAGCGGGTGGGGAGGATATTCCCAACACAAGAAAGTTCAAGGAACATGGTCAACTATGTTCCGCCAGTTCCATATCAACATTCTAGAAGCAATGGCAGTATTTCTAACTCTAAAGAAACTACGTCCAACCAGGCAGATTCATATCAGACTGGTAATGGGACAGTGCAGTAGTTGTGCATTGCATAAACAGAGGGCTCCAAGTCGAGCCGGATCAATCAGGTAATGATCGCAATTTTCTCTCTGGCAAGGAAACATCGTTGGCACCTGTCAGCTACTCATCTGGCAGGTGTCCGAATGTCATTGCAGATTCACTGTCCAGGACAACTCCGCTGGAGTCGGAATGGTCATTGGACAAAGCATCATTCGAGTGGATTTGTCTTCAGGTACCAGGTCTCCAGGTGGACCTGTTTGCCACAGAGAGCAACCACAAGCTTCCATGTTACGTTGCTCCCAATCTAGACCCTCTAGCTCACTCCACAGATGCGATGTCAGTAGACTGGAACAGATGGCAAAGGATCTATCTGTTTCCACCAATAAACCTATTGATGAAAGTTTTACACAAACTCAGATCATTCAAAGGTCAAGTAGCACTTGTGGCACCCAACTGGCCAAAGAGCAATTGGTTTCCTCTTCTTCTAGAGTTGAAACTCCGGCGCATACAAATCCCCAGTCCAAGGTTGACACAAATAGTACAAACTCAGACTGTCAGCTTCCTCAAGAATTCTGAATGCCCTAGCTTTATGGACTTCATGAAGTTTGCAGCTCAGAAAGATGCTAACATTGATCCTATTAATACACTGTTCATAGAATCAGACAAGAGGGAATCTACCCTCAGACAATATGACTCAGCAGTTAAAAAGTTAGCATTATTTCTGAGGGAATCTGAAGCTCAGGAAATGACCACGAACCTTGCAATCTCTTTCTTCAGATCATTATTTGAGAAAGGACTGGCCTCTAGTACTATTACTACAGCAAAATCTGCTTTAAGAAAAATATTTTTACATGGCTTCAATATTAACCGTACCGACTCATATTTTTCGTCAATTCCTAAAGCATGCGCTCGTCTTAGACCAGCAACCCGTCCCCACACAGTTTCCTGGTTCTTAAATGACGTACTTAAATTAGCATCAGACACTGATAATGAACTGTGTCTGTTAAGGAAAACGTTATTTTTAATTAACCTAGCCTCAGGTGCCAGAATTTCTGAACTGTCTGCTCTCTCTAGAGAACCGAACCATGTTGATTTCCTCCCGTCAGGAGAAGTTCTGTTGTCTCCGGATCTCAAGTTTCTAGCTAAGAATGAGGATCCACAAAATAGATGGTCCCCTTGGAAGGTTATCCCCCTTCCACAGGATCTGTCCTTATGCCCAGTTAACACTTTAAAAGCTTATTTAAATAGAACTTCTAATATAATGTCTGGCCCTCTTTTTGTTAGAGAAAATGGAGGAACCATTTCTTTAAAGGCCATCAGGCAACAAATACTGTATTTCATAAAGCAAGCAAACCTGGATTCAGTACCTAGGGTACATGATATTCGAGCAGTGGCCACCTCCACTAATTATTTCCATAATATGAAATTTGATGACCTTAAAAAGTATATGGGCTGGAAATCACCAACAGTGTTCAAACGCCACTATCTTAAATCTCTAGAGGCTCTTAAATACTCCACAGTGGCTGCAGGAAGTGTTGTTCCTCCTGGCCTAGACTAGCTTATGTAACCTTAGTTTATCCTGTCCTTTATTCCTCTCTCGCCTGCCTGCCTCGTTTACTCGCCATGCCTTCTACTTTTAGGTCAGGCCTGCTTCACAGCCTGACTCCTGACCGTTTTGCATATTTTGTTGTACCCCTTTTTTGTTAACTTTAAGTGTCTTGGTGTAATTAATCCTGTCTGTGTTCCCTATATTGTTAATCATGTGTTATTATTAATGCTTTGGGTTATTAAATCACAGTAATTTTCTTATAGTTTTATTTAGCTCCATTAAGGTAATTCTTAGAGGGCTCCACCAAGCTTTTGTGTGGCTGATTCTCTGTTATAATTTCACCGGGTGACACAGGTCAAGCCCAGAAAAGGGATTTTGACAAAGGAAAAATATATTTCTGGGGGAAGACCTGTGTCACCCGGTGACCCATCCCTGTATTTCCTTTCCCCCCCTGAGTGGCATACCAAGCTTGGGGGGTGCTAACTTGGGATGTTTACAAGATGGCGGCTGAGGTGGTGGTTGGCTGGGTGAAGAGGGTGAGGTATGTAAGGGCTCCTCACTTTTCGGGGTTTTGAGATTGGAGAGCTCTATAGGGTGGAGGCCTGTGGCATTGGCACCACTCACCCTTTGTGTATACCGACACCATATGATGGCATTCGATCCGGGGGTCGTAACCCTGGCATTGTGTTTAGCTTTTTCTCTGGTATATTTAGCAATACTTACACCTAGAAATATGTGCTAAAAGGATATTTCACCGGGTGACACAGGTCTTCCCCCAGAAATAGATTTTTCCTTTGTCAAAATACCTTTTCTAGTAAGAGTGAGTAAAGTTTGGTGGGCGCATCCCATAGGGTTTTTACACAAGTAGAGGTAAAATGTATTGAGTTTGGATACAGGTCAAAATCTTGAAGTGGCCAATGTAGTGGTAAAATGTATCGAGTTTGGATACAGGTCAAAATTTTGAAGTGGCCAACATTTCTCCCGGATTCTTCCAAGTATGATCATGGCAGTGGGTCGGGGTAGACTGGTGGTGCTAGAGGGATCTACTCTATAAACAGTCGTAGGTCAGCATGCTGATTTATCATTGGTTGGTGGTGCATAGCAGCCTCCTATTGGCTGGAGAAAGTTTCTCTCAAGTCCTTTCTCAGCACTGTCACAGTCTAGCAGACCATCAAGGCAGGGGCGTGACACCACTGGGTGGTGTGTGACGTTGCGTAACGTTACAGAAGCTCGAATTTTCATTGGCTGCTGGGTTGTTGTATCATCGGGTATTCTCCGGCCGGGGGTGTCGTTTGGTCTGGTATTGTCGTGCCCTGTTATATTTCTTCTCAAGCTGGTGGGGAGGAAAAGTACTTCCTGTGTTGTGTTGAGTGAGGGCTTCTCTTGTTGAATAAAGAGCGCCTCTAGCAGTCGTAGACATCGCTGGTCAGGGGCCCTCCCTATTATCTTGGTGTTTTTAATAATACAGTAAACCCCCCGTATTCGCGTTCTCATGGTTCGCGGACTCACGCATTCGCGGGTTTCTCTGTGGAACATATCTAGCCATCATTCGCGGAAAATTCGCCCATTCGCAGTATTTTTCACTGAGAAATAGTCACTAATTACTGTATTTTCATATATTTTTCATGAATAAATGCACTTTTTGTGATAAAACTATTAAAACACTCAGGTATAAGCATTTTTACAGTGTTTTTCTTGGTTTAAGCTATCAAAATGGGCAGTTCTAAGTGTTTTTAGATGGGTTTTAAGCGAATACGGGGGGTTCACTGTATTGTCGTGGGAGACGGCTTCCTGGTGTGTGGTCTGGTGTGGTTCCTAATAGCTCCTTCCTGTGCATGGCATGAAATCCTCTTGGACAGCTTCATGGTAGTCATTCCATTGTAAGAGGTGGGGCACCCATGGGTGGGGCATGAAAACTGGTAGACTATATTCGTCTGTTTCAAGGGATCCCTTGCTGGCGGGGTTGGATTGTTCTTCATGATTAGGTTCCTGGTACGTCAATTTTGGTAGTAAATGACAAGTTCGAGTTCTTTGTCGGCTTCAGTGGGGTCACATTCTCCATTATAATTTTCTTTAGCGCGTTTTCATCCTCGCGGTAACGTGAGTGTATTTTTTCCTTATCGTGCAACCAGATTTTCTCATGGGGGAAGTGGCTGCAGTCTCTCATTCCTGTTGTACCATCGATCCAGCGCTTTGCGAACTTCCTTATTAATTTGTTGGTTTGAGTACCCGTTATTCACGAGCATCTGGGAGACACGGTCAAACTCATGGTGAGTGTCCTGCCATGATGAACAGTGGGTGAGGACCCTCCTAATGTAGGCCCTAACCGTGGTGTTCTTGAACCTTACAGGGCACTTGCTGTTGCCATTCAGGCACAGGCCTAAGGTCTGCTTAGCATAGACTTAAGTTTTTAGGCCGTAGTCAGTTTTGGAGACAAGGACGTTGAGAAAGGGAGCTGGCCGTTGCTGCTAAGTTCGACTCTGTAATTCAGCGAACTGCACTGTTGGAACATACGCCGAACAGCGTCAACTTCATTCTCGTTGTCAACTTGTACAAAAATGTCGTCAATATATCATGCGTATTTATGGGGTCTTCTTATGTGTGAGAAGACTCTCTCCTCCACCGTGCCCATATAGAAGTTCGCGAAGAGGACACCGAGGGGGGAACCCATCGCGACACCGTCCTTCTGTCAGAACATCTGGCCTCTGTAAGGCAAAAATGCAGTCACCTTACTGCGAGGATGAAATGCGCTAAAGAAAATTACAGTGGAGAATGTGACCCCACTGAAGCCGACAAAGAACTTGAACTTGTCATCTACTACCAAAATCGACGTACCAGGGACCTTATCATGAAGAACAATCCAACCCCACCAGCAAGAGATCCCTTGAAACAGATGAATGTAGTCTACCAGTTTTCATGCCCTGCCCTTGGATGCCCCACCTCTTACATTGGAATGACTACCATGAAGCTGTTGAAGAGGATTTCATGCCATGCACAGGAAAGAGTTATGAGGAACCACACCAGGACTGCACACCAGGAAGCCATCTCCCGCTACAATATTATTAAAAACACCAGGATAATAGGGAGGGCCCCTGACCAGCGATGTCTACGACTGCTAGAGACGCTCTTTATTCAACAAGAGGAGCCCACACTCGACACAATGTAGGAAGTACTTTTCCTCCCCACCAGCTTGAGAAGAAATATACCAGGACACAACAATAATACTGGACCGAACGACACCCCCGGCCCGAGAATACCTGATGATACAAACAACCCAGCAGCCAATGTAAATTTGAGCCGCTGTGACTTTGCGCAACAAATTTGTAATGAGGCAGGCAACCCAGCAGCCAATGAAAATTTGAGCTGCTGTGACGTCATGCAATGTCACGCACCACCCAGTGATGTCACGCCCCTACCTCGACGGTCTGCTAGGCTGCGACAGCGCCAAGAAAAGACTTGAGAGAAACTTTCTCCAGCCACTAGGAGTCTGCTATGTGCCACCAACCAATGACAAATCAGCATGAGAAGACTCCCTGCTGGCCTACGACTATTTATAGAGTAGATTCCTCTAGCACCACCAGTCTGCTCTGACCCACTGCCGTGATCATACTTGGAAGAATCCGGGAGAAACGTTGGCCACTTCAAGATTTTGACCTGTATCCAAACTTGATACATTTTATCTACTGTACATGTGTAAAAACCCTATGGGATGTGCCCACCAAATTTGACTTACTCTTAATGGAAATAATCAGACTCACTGGAAGTTTAACTCACTGATGAATCACATTGTAGATACAGCCAGTTGTAAAACTGTCATAAGGAAAATAGAGAAGACTCTACACAAGATCAATGCCACTGATGCAGCGATTTCTTTCAATAGTACTTGTCTAAGAGAGGGATTCTTACCAATATTATTATTATTATTATTATTATTATTATTATTATTATTATTATTATTATTATTATTATTATTATTATTATGATAAAATAGTTGGATAATGCTGAGTCATGCTTGAAGGGTATTGTCTTTAATGAAGTGAGAGTAGAGGAAATTAACCAGCTACCTGTAATTAAGAAGGATGCAAAGGGAAGTAATATAAAGTATGTACAGTATAGTAAAAGGCAGAAAGCCATTTAGTTTGGTATTAAAGGGATGTTGCAAAGGACCTGCAGTTTGCAGTGCTTTCCTATAATGTTTGGTTATTTTTGTTTTAGCATTTAGGTAAACAAGTGTTTTTGTTTAACTTGATCTGAAAGTAACTAAATATTTTCAAGGCTGTTCTTATTACTTGTTCATCTTGTAAAATTGAATTAGGGAGAATACCAGTGAGGAATACTCACAATCTGTAGGGTATGGTGTTATCTTTACAGATTATTGATATTTGAAACTAAATGATGGAGAATGCCATCTTTGTGCTTTTTGGAACTGCGTGCTCATATTCTGTTTTGAAAATACTTTTTGAATGATGTGGCTTGAAACCTAATCATATAGTACTCATTGTCTTATTTTACAGCTTGGTGGTATAGTAAAACCTAATGATGGAGAATGTCATCTAGATCTTAGTGGTGAATATACACATTCTACACTCCAAGACTATCCATCTGTAGCTCAGGTGGGTAACCATTTAAAATACCAGTTAAGATACTGTGTGAAATAGTTTTCCTCTGCTTAACAGACAGCTAGTCATATTCACATCTTATTTATAGGTTAAAGTTTGCACAGTACAGTGAAACCTTGCCGATTGTCCATTAAAGTGAAGCATTGTTTTTTCGTGTCCTAAGTGATGTTTATCAGTAGGCTAGCCTTGGCCTAGGTGTGATAATCACCAACGTACACGAAAAGAGTTCACCGAGAAAAGATTCCTTGTGTGATGACTTGTGAAATAGATGGGGTAATTAACAATGTTAAGAGAGACCCTTCAAGTAGGAATAGTGCATGGCTCTTGGCCCAGGGTAGGGAAAATTGGCCTCATTCATGACGAGGGGCCAAGGAGCAATTGAAAATTGGGCCAAGTGATCGAGTTACACCTGGTGCAAGACAAGGTCCCAAGAGTGGCTACTCTAAGAACGGCACATAGCCAGCTTATGAGACCTGTAATTAAGTTATACTCCTTAGAGCTGTGGCAGGAAACAAGGGAAAGTAATCCTGCGATAGAAGACATTCAGTCAAGCACCTGCCTGAGCAGGACTGCTCAAAAGCTGCAGAAGCCAGACAGGCATTGATAAGAACAGGACTATTGTAAATAATGTAGGTATTTTTCCTTGCAGGGGAGCATGTCGAAACTTCGACAAGAGAGTTTGTACTTTTCTGCAAGTTGTGGTATAGTTTTATGTATTCTTTTTAAGGTTATGTAAAGTGGAAATGCGTATTATGTAGAAGAAGGATATTATGTTTTGTTGTGCTTGTATTTATTAATGAAAAGCATTGTTTTGGGCTGTTTTGTGTATTTAATTGTAAGTATACGGGTACAACTGTCATCAGTTGTTTGTCCAGTGGTTAGTCGAATGTTTGGTGTTGGCCAAAGACAGTTGTGAGAGTCAGTCTCTTCACAGCCTTGGTACAGTGTGTTTCAAACTAGTAGAGACCCAAGAAAAGGGATTGCAACCATAGTTGTTGGTGCCTTCAAATCCACTTAAGTATTCCTT